>NW_019397313.1:10520-40916 GCF_000591075.1 Eurytemora carolleeae
AAGGAAAGTTAATTGCTGTCGCGTATACTCTGCGAACATATTAAAACCAGTTCTCTCTGGGCGGAATTTGTAAACAAGAATAGATGCCTCAGTGTTCGTTTAGTATCCGAGGAGGTTAAAAGCATTGCATTTTGATAATTTACATAATAGTTTCCTATGACCAGAATATTTCATTGATTATTTATGTGAAAGATGGATCCCATGTCAGGCTCGACATCCGTCTTGTATTTACATTACCGCCCAGAGACAGTAAACTGCAGTACAAAAGATGCGTACACATCTGAAATATCTTTCCTTGCATTAAATCCTTGATTTTTATTAGCTTCTCTGTTTAAGAGAAATTTCAAAGAATACAAAGTTTTGAATTTATAATTGCATTGCATCCAAACGAATTTGCTTTTCTCACACCGGAGGAGCTATAATGTCACAAAGAATGCATAGCATATTTTTTTACTCATATGTTATTTGTTTTTTATTTCAGGCTAACCAAGCACATGGCATCCCGTCATAAATCCCGCACAAACGTTGACCCGTCCAACAAGGCGTACTACTGTGAAGTCTGTAAACGGAGTTTTGCGCGCAGTGATATGTTGACGCGGCACATGCGCTTACACACCGGGATTAAACCGTACACGTGCAGAGTCTGTGGACAGGTAAATAATACAACTTTGTAGACCTGTACAACACAACATGTAGTACAGTACAGTACAATTAAAAATATACTTAATACAATGTAAACTCAATTTAGTTTGAAGTATATATATTAAAGTGGCCATTGTATATTTTGTAACATTTTTTTAATCGTCCATTGCTATTTAAAAACTGTACTTGACTGTGAAGTGTAAAATTACATTGACAAAGCAAATTGGGACTTAAAGGCGCTTTTACCTTTCAAATTTGTTAAAAGCTATTCAAAAATGTTATTAAAAACAGAGTTAAAATGTGAATAGAGAGAGACTATAATTTGTCTAGATATCTAATTTCAATAGGAATTTTTTTTTTTTGCAAGAACAACTTTCCTTTTTTGTGTTTATACGTCGTACTTAGAACAACATTGCTGTTATTCTTTTATTATATTGAAAGCATGTCAAATTGAACTTTGATTTTTCCAATTGCAAACCATTATTAAAAGGCCCTGATGAAAAGTGAGACAACTTGGAAAAAATGTTCTATATCATGGACAAAGATTAAAAGACCTCCCCCTCCAGGATCTTAAATCCTCCCTTTCTGACATCCGCAATTGCGCCTTTAGGGAACAGTGAATGAAGATTGCAGGGCCGTGTTTTAATTTTTTAAAGGGGATCGCGTAATTTCCAAGGGGAGGAGGGTTCTCGAGGATCCATGCTCAATCCAGGAATCCTAGCCAGGATTTCAGTTAAAGATTGAGACAAATGAGACATCTATAACTCTTCGTCCAGGGGTGTTACTGTTACTTCCCTCGGTCTCCCCGCCCTGAGTGCAGACCTAATATTTGCTTGATCCCTGTTGTCTCCTAAAATATATTCAAAGAATTTACGGGGATAGGGTTTAATTTGCAAAATCAAGTTTTGCAATTAATCCTTGAGTTATTTCGCGCCATTGCATTTGTCAGCTGTCATTCGACAGTTCCTGCCCAAACTTCCAAAAACTCGAACAAACATTAAAAACAATCAGAAATTAAATTTTAATTTTCAACAAGAGCGTTGTCAGAACTTGTCCAGAGGGCTTTCATTTTTTTACCCAATTTTTTTTTGCCAGAATCAAGTTGAAAATGATAAGTCGACCATGGATATATAATAGACATCAGATCAATCCAAAGCTAAAGTCAAAATTATGACATCATTGATTTATAACTTTTCCCTGCAATAATCCTTTAACTGGCGTATAGTTTAACTAATAAATCGCACAAATCCCCCTGTTATATTCCCCCTGCTGTCACTATTTTTTAACCTAGAGGGTAAAATATATATTTCTGTTTATACATTATCCTAATAAATTTAAATATGGGACTATTGTCATCCATGCATACCGTCAAATATCTTTCTATCTATCTATCTATCTATTTATCTATCTATTTATCTATCTAGTTATTTATCTATTTATCTATCTGTTTATATATCTATTTATCTATCTGTTTATGTGACTATCNATGCGGCATTCTAAAATCTTAACATTTGACAATAGTTTAAACTCGTTCTGTACGATTGTTATAGTGTACAGAAGTTGAGTTACAAAAGAATTGAGTCTTTGCTACAAACTAAAATTTTCTAATCCCTTTATCATTGTATCCTGACTAGTTGAACTTTCGATATTTCAAACTTGGATAATTAAATCTAATAGAATTCCAAGTGTTATTGAGATTTAAATTAAAATTGTGAACACATCTGTAAATTAAAGCAAAAGGAAGATTTATCATATTTCTACCCCCCTCCCCTAAAAAAGAATATTTTTATTTCTAACAATCCACATTTGTATCTAAACAACTGTCTGTTCATTATGTACTGTATGCCGAAAGTTAATTGTACAGAAAGTAAATGTAAATTATTTAGTTGTTCCTTGTACAAAGTTGAACTTTCCGCCAAAAAATATTGAAGACTTTCAATTCATACATTGATTTTAAAAGTATACAGGGTTCCCAACAGAGGATGAAACTTAAAACTCTTTACTACCACAACCGAACCTTAAGATCAGATTTTTGTATTATAAATAACTTAAAATTAGGACTTTAATCAATCTGACGTTTTCCAGTCAAAATACCCCCCTTTGTTTACAACCAAAACGTACTGCAGTTTCTAAGAGAATGTAAGCAAATTATGTACAGAAAGAAGAACAACAATGCTTTGTTAAGATAAACATTAAACATATCATGTAATGTAAATATGTTTACAAATATATTTGGGCTGTGAGACCTTATTATTTTCACACGTGTATTTTAACAGAGAGAGAGCTATGAAATTTTCTGCTTTGCAATATTTAAAATTTTGAGATATGTCCCATTAAATAAAGGGTGTCCCATTAAATACAGGGTATCCCACAAAACATTACAGTTGCTGAAAATTTGTTAATGTCTTCTTCAATAAACTGCATTAGATAAAATTTTTGCAGTTTATTTCGTAAAATAATCGATTACTCAAATATATTTTACTTTGAAATCAATTTTACAAATCAAATCCAATATTATAAGACTGTCGTACAATATTTTTTTTATTCTCTTTTCTATTAAACAACTTCAAAAATTATGGAAGATCTTCCATAAGTTTTGAAGTTGTCGAAGACATTTTAAACTATTCACCAACTGTTATGATTTGTGGGACACCCTGTATAAAAAAATTCTCGAGAAGCTATATCGATTGGACTAAAGTCCGATTGGACTGTCGTACAATTGCACTAAAGTCAGCTGTTCACAAACCGGTTTTAAGTTCATTTGAACATATGAACAGATGAGTACATATGAACACAATAAAAATTGTTAATTTCAAATTGACTAATCAAAAAATTTTTAACACATATTTGTATAATTTTTTTAGAAATTAGAGGCCGGAGCGCCGGCCCCCTAGCCTGGCCTACTCCTAGCTTCGACGCTCGGTCCCTTAATGGGCCTAGCCCCAGCGCTCGGCCCAGAAATTGTCTTAACATAACCTAGCCCTCAAATATTAAGATTACATCATGAATTATTTTTGTGTAAAATGATTAGAACTTCATAAAAACTTTTTAAAAAAATTACTATAGTCCTTTTGGACATTAGTACAATTGAAATGACATATGATACAGTGAAACCCTTAATAACGAATACATCGGAAGAATTTATCAAATGTCGTCTTGACAATTTTTCAATGAGTTTTATACAACACAGAATAATAATACAGCATTTTATTAAAGTTTACGTAAAATATACTCTAGCAGACGAAATTACATAATATGTCTTTACATCAGGTATTACAACACTAATCCTTAAAAAAGACGACATCGAATTCGTCACTGAATTCCCATGGTTTTTGGGACACCCTGTATTTCACAAAATTTGGACCCGCTCGGTTCAGCTGTTTTGACGCTTAATGGGAACAAACAGACAGACAAGCAAAGTAGCATACATATAGATAGATATAGATGTAGTTTTCAAGGCATTGATTTATTACTTTTAATGTTTTTTTTTAAATTATTACTTCAATTAACGAACCCAGAATTCTATCCTGTAAAAAGGACAGCTCCCGCCTCAACTGGCTCAATCAAAGAAACTCAATCTCAGAAAACTTTCAATACTTTCCTAAAATGATTTAGGTTTTGCGTCTCTCTTACTTCATATGGAATATAGTATCTGAAAAAACCCAAAAATCCAAAATGTAAAATATCAAAAAAACATAAACCATAATAAACAAAACAATTTTGTAAAAATTAAGTTATAAATGAGCCAGTGCTTTGCCACGAAACACCTGGAAACTCAATATTTATCAAAATTTCGATTGCTTCCTAAGTTCCAGATGGGTAAAAATACATCATGACTGGCTGAAACAGATCCACCTTTAAAAATTACATTAGTTTGTTTTTTTCCAAAGTCAAAAAAAGTGCCTTCGGGAAGACAACAGAAAAAAGAACACAGGTATAGTTTCGAAGGAAAAATTCCCGAGGATGAAATAAATAATTCTCCAGATTTAAGATTTTTTTTCAAGAGACTATCCTCGTGATTTTAAAGGACGTACAATCGAAGAAATGATTTACAACGCTAACCTTAACATCTTCGCCTGATCGAGAATCCTGAATGAATTTGATATCCATGTTTTTGTTTTTGAAAAAGTTTTAATTTTAACTTGTGGATTCTCGGCAAAGTGACTCGTGCGTTCATTACTTATGAAACAAAGGAGAAATTATTAGAATTAAAGATTTTCTTTAATCCAGAAAAACGACGATATCTTCCACATCACTGATCAGAGTACTGTATTTCTGAGTCATGATTTATTAATTCAATTATTTTCAATTATTTTGGCGCCAAATTACCAAAATATTGTGCCAAAAATTCCACTTAGTCACTTTGTTTTATAGAAATATGACTTTGAGGAGATAATTAGTTAAAAGGTAAAGCGTACAGCTTGAACCCCGTTAATAATAAAAGCTGAAAAATAATTTCAATCTTAACGAAAAAAAAATTATGTAAAAATTACAAATTTGATAAAATTATTGAACAAAATTTTTTTAGGCATTACACGTAATTGTTTAATTTATCAAAAAAAACACAAAAAATATATAAATTTATTAACTAGCTTACAGAAAACGTCAAAATACTTGTTTAACTAAAACAAAAAACAAATATGAGATACTTATTGCACAAATACAGAACAGAATAGATGAATTCTTTTATCATCTTTTGTTCATTCTTCAAATCTTCCACTGAAAAAGGCAAATATCTAAAAAGACACAAAAAAAACTGTTTAACAAAAGGTCCAATGAACATTAACACAGAAATTCTGCAGCGTAACCAGACTCATTTTATTAGTCAAGTGATATAATAATTTACTAGTACAACTATTTGCTTTGTAACAGCATTAAATACACTGAAGTATTGCTTTTATGTCGTTTTCCTGTTCCACATTTTTATTGGCCTCACTGTAACAACAAATTATATAGATAAAAAACAGGTTGGCAATGAAGAAAGACTTTTCTTTATCAAAATATGACAGAAAATTATTCTAAACTTTCATTCTCAGAACTTTTAGATGCAGTTCCAGACAATGATTTTGATCCTTTCATACCTCCATGTTTCCTCTTCTTGTGTTCACTTAGATTTGATCTGAATGATGAAACATGATCACAATACTCACATGGATATCTCACCCCCAGGTGAACACCATCAATGTGCTCTTTCAAACTCGACATTTTGGACGCTGCAAACTCACATTGACCACACTTGAAGTTTTTTAACTTTAGATGTTTTCTCATCTTGTGCGTCTTTAAGATTTCTGCTCTGGTCGCCGAATAATCACACTCATCACATTTGATCCTAACTCCTTCATGCTTAATTTCTCTGTGTCTTCTCAGCTCAAAAGCACTTGCTGCGGAAAAGTCACAAACTTGACATGGAAACCGTACACCAAGATGCTTGCTCTTAACATGTTTCTTTAAACTAAAAGCAGTCGTTGCAATATAGTCACAATGGTCACAGGGATATGTAACTCCTCTGTGTTTATTCTCAACGTGATGTTTCAAATCTGTTTTCCGAATTGCACTAAATTCACATTGATCACAAGAGAATCGCACTCCCAAGTGTTTAGAGTCCATATGTACTTTTAAATAAGATGATTTGGTTGTAGTAAACTCACACTGGTTGCATGAAAAGGGTCGAACCCCAAGATGCTTAGTGTTTACGTGCACCTTCAAGTAGGAACCACGGGTTGAAGAATAATCACACTGATCACAGGAAAACCTCTTTTCAGCTTCGGGTTGATCTTCGGATTTATGCTTTCTTTTAACATGATTCTCTAGTCCCTTCAAAGTAACTGCTACATATCCACATTGATTACAAGTATGACTAACTCCAAGATGCTTGATCTCTTGATGATTCTTCAAAACCGAGAGACGCCGTGCACTATAATCACATTGATCACACGGATATCTCACACCAAAGTGAACGGAATCTTTATGTGCTTTTAAATACGAGGCTTTGTACGTGTCATATTCACAAAGGTCACAGGGATAAGATTTTTTGCCCAGATGTTCAGAATTCCTGTGTACCTTCATTAAAGAGCTTTTAGTTGTGGAAAACTCACATTTTTCGCATGAAAACATTTTATCTGATTTTTTTCTCTCACGTTTCTTTGGGGTTTCCAAGGCTGTAGCTGCCGTGGAATAGATAGGTTCGGGGTACGCTGTAACTGTTATTACTTCAGTATTGGATATTAGAAAGGAAGATATTGTGGATTTTGTGGCAAAATATTCAGGATTATGCTGCTCAATATTCATCTCAGAAACAGCATGCTGTATATCCAAGGGTGTAGATACATGCTGAATATTCATGTTGTTGGCAGCATCATGCTCAATATTTAAGTTTTCGACTGAATACTGAAAATTCGAATTCGTGGGTGCATACTGAATATCTAAGCTTTGAACTGCATGCCGAGTATTTGAATCAGAGGAGGATGCATGCTGAATATTTGAGGTAGTGGTTGCATGCTGAATATCAAAACTTTGGACTACATGCTGGATAGCTTCAGAGTGCTGAATACCAACACCTCTAAACGATTGCTGAAAATCATAATTAGAGTCAGCATGCTGGATATCAAAATGGGAATCTGCATGTCGCAAATTCTGGTTGACGTTTTTATGCCGAGTATTCAAGCCCTGGGATGCATCACTGATATCCATAATATTTGGTGCCTCATAATTATCCAATCTACGGACTTTATAATGAATATCTAATCTACGAGCTTCATTATGAATATCCAATCTAAGGGCTTCATTATCAATATCCAGATCATGGGCTTCACGGTGAATATCCAAGTTACGCGGTTCATCATAATTATCCATTCTATGAGCATTATTTTGAATATCCATTTCATGGGCATCATCATGAATATCCAAGTCACGTGGTTCGTCATAATTATCCATTCTATGAGCATTATTTTGAATATCCATTTCATGGGCATCATCATGAATATCCAAGTCACGTTGTTCGTCATAATTATCCATTCTATGAGCATCATTTTGAATATCCATTTTATGGCCATCATCATGAATATCCAAGTCACGTGGTTCGTCATAATTATCCTTTCTATGAGCAGCATTTTGAATATCCATTTCATGGGCATCATCATGAATATCCATACTACGAATATTGTCACGAATATCTATGTTGGTGACTGAATAATTGATTTCAAAATTGTCCAACCTGACAGCTTGATGCTTTCTCTCCTTGTGTCTCTGGAGATACAAGGAACTGGACGCAGAATACTTGCAGAACTCGCAAGGAAACCTGACTTCAGGATGGTTCATCTTGTTGTGTCTTTTCAACTGTAGAGAAATGTTAGTCTTAAACTCGCATGTTTCACAAGAATACAGAACGCCTTGATGCTTCAGCGTCTGATGCTTGTTTAGATCTGATTGCCGGGCTGCTGTAAATTCACAATTATCACAGGGATACCTCACCCCGTAGTGGACAGAGTCCTTGTGCAATTTTAAATTCACAGATTTAATTGAAGAATACTCACAGAGATCACATTTAAACGCTCTTTTACCAAGATGTTCAAAATGTTTGTGCGCCTTGAGATACGATTGTCTTGTCGTGGAATAACCACACTCATCACAAGAATGTTTTTGTTTTGTGTCGGTGTTATATAAACCATGTTTACTCTTAACATGCTTCTTCAACTCTGCTGTAGTTTCTGCTTCAAACTGACATTGCTCACATGACCGGTTTGCTCCTAAATGCTTGTGCTCACGATGCTTTACTAAATCAGTTAATCTGGAAGCAGCATAATTGCACTGATCACAAGAATGACTGGATCCTGAATGTTTAGAAACAATGTGTCTTTTTAAATACGACGCTTTTGCTGTGGAAAATATGCATTCACTACAGGAAAACGTCTTAATTCCTAGATGTTTTGAATCGATGTGAATCTTTAGATAAGATGGCCGACTTGAAGAGAAATTACATTGGTTGCAGGCATACTTTCTACCCGTCTTTGATCTATCATGCTTTCTCTGTTTGTGTCTATCTAGAAGTTCTATAGTTGCTGCTGAATATTTGCAGAACTCACATGGAAATCTAGTTCCTTCATGCTTTCTCTTCGCATGCTTCTTCAAGAGTGCTAAAGTAGTTGTAACATGCTCACATTTATCACACATATATTGCACACCATCATGTTTGTTTTCCCGATGAGTTTTCAAATCTGTTCCTCTAGTCGCAACATAATCACAATCATTACACGGGTATTTGACTCCTAAATGCTTTGACTCCTTGTGGAACTTCAAGTAAGATGCCTTAGTTGTGGAGAAACCACATTGATCACACAAATGCGACTTGATTCCTAAATGTTTAGCATCAATGTGCAGTTTTAAATAAGATTGTCTTGATGTAGAATATTCACATTTATCACAAGAAAATCTTTTCTCATCTGACGGGTACTTAACGTTTAAATGTTTACTCATTGTATGACACTTAACAGCCGCAGCTGTAAACGCTACGTATTCACATTGATCACAAAGATACTTCACACCTTCATGTTTAATCTCTGTGTGCTTTTTTAACTCAGAGGTACTCACGGCCTCGAAATCACACGTGTCACATGGATATCTAACTCCAAGATGTTTGGATTCTTCATGGAATTTTAAATATGAAGATTTGGTTGTACCAAACTCACAATGTTTACATGTAAAAGCTTTAATCCCTAAATGTTTGGAATCTTTGTGTATTTTCAGATACGAGGGTCGTGTTGAAGAAAACTCACAAAGATCGCATGGAAACCTGCGATCAGGCTTCATTACTCTCTTTTTCTTCATTTTACTCATCTTTCGAGTCCTCGAGCGTTTCTTTCCGCCTGGGATTACAGAATGATGATCAACGATCAAGCCTGTAACAAAAAGAAAAATTCAATAACTTTTGAAAAAATTTTGTGCAAATATAAAATAGAGAATATCAATTAATAACGGTTTTATTTTCAATAATTAAAAAAACTTATTTCAACCACGTTAATTTTTTGTTTCCCACTGTTTTCTGCGTACTCATCATTCTTTACCAAAGGACATTTTGTTTCCCCGTTATTTTTTTGTGAACCACTGTATTTTAACAAATGTCGGCCATATTTCATTTTTTTGGTATGGTGTTTTCTTTATTGGTGGACCACTGTATTTTTTAACAAATATCGTCTTAGTTACTACTTTTTATGTGATCCTAAGTTTCCTTGAACAAATGACATCTTTATTTTCCCTTTTTTGCAAATATCGTTTTCGTTTTCCACTTTTTTAAGCAGACCATTGTATCTTTAACAAAGCTCGTATTATTTTCACTTTTATGTGGACCCCTGCATCTTAGTTATTCATTTTATTTAAAATAAACTTTTTTTCTGCGAACCACATAAATTTCTCAAAAAAGTTTTCTTCATTTCTCAATTTTTCTTTATTATTTATAAAAGGTCGTTATATTTTTTCATTTTTGGAAAAAAACGTCGTCTTTTATAACTTTACGTTTGGACCACTGCATTTTTCAACTCTTTGAAAACTGCTTTATTCCTGGGACCACCCCCAGAATAAAGCAGTAGATGAAGACGACATTTAACCCTTTTAAAGAAATTTAGATTAAAAAGAAGGGATTTCGATCTCCTTGTGATCATTGCGAATATATTGGCACTAACGCGAGTTATCAAAATCGTCACATAGTATGCAATAAAACAAAGGAAAACAAAGAAGACCCTTTTTTCATAAAAACAGTGGTTCACAGTGAAAGTAAGATCGAAAAAATGTTCAGGTCGTTCTTAATTTCCATGTTTTTTGAGACACACTGTGGTAAGGAAAATAGAAGAGATGGATCTAACCATTTAGTCTCGACCTTTTCAGCTTTTGCGTTGTTTCCATAACTGAACCATCTTCTCTGAAAACTTAATTTTTAGGATATTTTAAGTTACATAAAAACACACCAAGAGAAAATTTATTGAAAAACTAAATAATTATTGAACTAGAGAATAGACAAGACTTTACTTCAAATTTATAAATAATGAACGTTTAATGACAGAATGCGTTGATCTAGTTCTATTCTCGCAATGAGATTCAGCAATTGGACCTTTATATTAAGTAATTTATCCGCGAGAATAGAACGAGATTAAGTAACTACGTCCATTTACAAGTATCCACCTCAACGTTGAGAATAATAATATAAATAATATACTCAAGATTTAAAACAAAAAATTTGAACTTTATACAATTATAAATAAAATTAATAAAACAATTTATAATTCGACATGTACATTATTACACACTGAACGTACTTTTAATGACTATTTGTACTAATATTTAATAATGTGATAACGTTTACAAAATCATTAACATTTTCAAATCTTTATGACTAATAAGAGGAATTGAACTTTGACGTATGTCTAATTTAAAAATAAAAAACCTAAAACATATAAATATATTTTTTACAAATAAATCGAATTTCGAACTTAATTGTAATCTAAACAATCGTCTTCGTCGACTTCTACTTTGATAGAAAACTCTTCGTCAAAGGACGATCTTTCTGAATTTCGATCAGACGATCTTTCAGTATCCCGATCTTTCTCCTTTTTGTTCTCAAGCTCCTGTAATCCAGGTTCAGATTTACCAGGTTCAAGGTTTACAAAATCAGGTTCACAGGTCAAACATTGAGGTTCAGTTTGTTCAGCTTTAGGTTCAATGTGACCAGATTTAAGTTCAATCGGATCAGGCTTAAGTTCAGCTTGTTGAGGTTCAGGATTAGTAGGTTCAGACTCTGGTTGAGAGGATTGAAGGGTAGGTTCCGTCTTGACCAGATCTGATTTAATATTATTAAGTTTTAATCGTTCGTTCTCCTCAATTCTAGCCTTTTCAGTCGCTTCCTCTTCACACTGCTTCATAGCCTCGGCCATTTCTTTATGCTTTCTCCTGATGTGCGCAAACAAATTTGATCTTGAGGATCCAGCATGTTCGCAGAAGTTGCAGGGGTATTTTACCCCAAGGTGAACACTTCGTATGTGTCCCTTTAGCGCTGATGATGTAGTTGTGGCATACACACATTGGTCACAATGAAATTTCATGTTAGCAAGATGTTTACTGTCTTTGTGATTCTTTAACATATATAATCTGGTTGCAGAATAATCACACTCGTCGCAAGTATATCTTATTCCTTGGTGTTTAATCTGTTTATGTCTTTTTAAGTAAAACACCCCAGAAGCTTGATAATCGCACATGTCACAGGGATATTTTATTCCTAGATGTATACTGTTTGTGTGTCTTCTGAGATCCGATGAGGTGGTTGCTACATACGTACACTGAGTACAAGGATATTTAACTCCTTGATGCTTGTGCTCATGGTGCTTTTTCAAGTCCGAAGGTCTGACCGCGGCGTATTCACATTGATCACATGGATATCTAACCCCCAAGTGTTTTGAGTCCTTGTGTAGTTTTAAATATGAAGATTTGGTAGTTGAATACTCACATTGGTCACAGAGATATGATCTAATACCAAGATGTTTAGCGTTTCTATGCGCTTTCAAATAGGAGGGTCTGGTTGAGATGTACTCACACTGATCACATGGATATTTCCGTTTCAACTCACCCTCCATCATTTATCTCCAAGCACGAACGTGAGAGAAGCTGAAAAAATGGGATAAATTAGAGACTGTCTCAGTAGTTTCAAGGGGCAAAATAGTTCTTTAAACATTTGTCTGAGAAAAAATATCTCTGGAAAATCAATTCAATTGCGGTTCTTTCTCTAAATGTCTTGAGCATCATGAAGGAGGGACAAGCAAGGAAATGGACTAAATATATCTCTAAAAACGAAAGAAAAACGACTTTTTCATATTTTTTTCATCAGATATAGGTTCAAAGGCTACAGTTTTAAACTCGGAATAAAAAGGTCGCCTAAAATTACGTGAGCAGTTCGTTTGAATAATAAATAAACCTTCGCTTACAATTTTCAAAAATAATTTAATCTTTGTCGTTAAAAAATTTATTCTTCAACAATTGTCGTTAATGTCTCCAAAAAGAAATTGATTGACAAACAAATCTTCTTCATATATAAATACTATTGTTAATGACTATAATTTACTGGATTAATGTTAGTTTTGGGGATTCGTGTTTTGCATTACCTCCAAGTTTTGACAAATCAGATCTGTTAACCAGGCATTATAAATATTTCTGAAAATAAATTTCTTAATATATATATATATATACATTACGGTGGTAGGCGATCATTCCAATATAATGAAGACGACTTTTTATTAAGGTTTTTATTGTTAACAAGCTTAGAATTACAAATTTAGAGGTAATTAAAGAGAAGCTTTTTTAATTGACAGCTTCTATTTGTTTTAATTTTATTGTTTATTCAAACAGTTTAAAAGCTGAATATAAATCAAAATTGAAATCAAAGTCGTCTTCATCGTATTAATATAATCGCCTACCTAATTAAGGCGAACAATCAATTCCACCACCAATCTAAAACAATGAAATTTTACACATTTAGAGTTACATATAGTTATAGATGTTATACAAGTTATATTTTAACTGACAAATCAGTTATTTTGTAATTATTGTAAAATATAAAATACAGTGAGAACCAGAACACTATGGAATAAGGAGACGACATTAATGCAATTTTAAAGTACAGTGTACACTATACACCTTTATTTATGGAAGTGTTCATATTTTTTATAGGGGAACCAATAATAGATATGCATAGATAATAAAAATGGTCATGCCACAGTCGAATTTTCCCGAGTAAATAAACGTAAAGTATAGTTTAATTATGCCTCCTTCTGCACCTTACAAAATTCAATTAAAAAATTCGTTAAATAAACTACCCAGACTAATAATAAATGTAATTTTCCCTTGTAAAAATCCGGGAAAAAACACGGTCCGCCATATTTAGACATCAGCTGATTAACACGTGGTTATATCGCCATGGACTAAGATGGCGTCCCTGATCACTGTTCTAGTGCATAAAGTATCTGTAAAGAATTGCGCATCCAAGGGCTACAGAGATAGGAATAAGATATGTTGTAATCCAAGATGATTCTTCTACAGGGACAGGTCCAGGACCCCAGGCTTTAGCTTTCTCAGTTTCAACCTAAAATTAAGCTAACATTTAAGGGGGGCATAAGAATAAAGGGGTAATAAAATCAAAATGTCGTTAATTCTGCAAAAAAAACTGAATATATTTAAACGTCTTTAAATATCTTTAAATATATAAATTGGCCAGGAGCGCAACTAGGAAAGGAGTTATGGGGAGGGGAGTGGTGGCATGTTTGTGTGGGATAAAATAAAATACAAGATAATAAAAGATATTTTGTTAAAATTATGAAAATATCCATCTATTTACTATTGCATAAATCTCAAGTCACTTTAAAGAGAAACCAAAATTGAAAATTATTTATTTCTAGCTAGAAAAACAATGATATCGAATTAATCATTGATCAGAAAAGGTTTAAAGGGCACCGTTGTTAATACATAAATTCTATAAAAGAAGGGTCACTCGAAAATACGCTCACAGTCTCTTAAATTCATCTTACTAACCTTATCATCTTCGTGCAGTTCTCCAATATAATATTCCTCCAGCATTTCACGGGCATCGCTTGAGTGTCCAACATCCTCGAAATTCTCTGAAGAATCGATCCCGGCATTCTCGAGAAGAATTTCCTCGCCACCAGGGTGCTCATCAAGGAACGGGGTTACATCGTACACCTTAAAATGGAAGAGATTATGTTATTGGTACATTTCCGCACAAAGTAACCTTTAAAAAAAAGAATATATTTCCACCCACCACAAAAAGACAAGAATAAATTAAAATCCCTCCAAAAAAGGGAAAATGATTTATTTGGGGCAAAAATATTTGAAGTACATTCTTTCTTAACTAATTTAGTTTAACTCGTAATTAGGATTTATTTTCATCAATTATGCCATCTATTTGATGTTAAATTAGGGGAAAGTTGCATGCCGCGCAGAACAGCATACAATGAATACAAGTTGTATGATAACTCCATGCGATTATAATTCATTAAAAATTGAATCACCATTTTGAAAATATTCGGATAATTAATCTTTTTGTTAACCACATTAAATGATATTAATTGACCAAATCATTAAACGATTTTAGTTATCCTGCATTTTATTAAATTTAACTGGATTTCTTTTAATTTTAATTTTTAATAATTAAAAAAAACTAATTCTGAAAACGTATTCACCTCCAAAGTAGGAGTTTAGAACGTAGAATTTGCGCTCAACTCAGGATTTACAGATCTTTAAAAAGTTTTATATGTCTTAAATGAATCCTTAAGAAGTTTTCCCCAACACTGCGTCCTCAGTTCAACTACCTTACATAGACGGTCACTCCGTTAAAACCAAAAAATCTTCTTTATATGCATTTAAAGTTCAAAATAAAGATTTCAATAATGATCGCTTTAGTTTGACAACGCTTGTTTGTAAATTGTTGTTAAAAAAAAATAAAAAAAATGGTGTCAACCTTATTGTGAATAATCGTCCAGACAGATTTCTTTTCTCCCTTGCTAATGTTGTGCTCCTTCACTTCATCCAACCTGTAGATTTTAACCTCCTTGTCAGACATTTTATTTTTGAAAATTTATAAACAAAAACTTTTCTGAAATCAAATCAAAATGAACCCATCAAGAAATATCATTAGATAACAAACTGAAAACCAAAAAGTACAGTGATTACAAAAAAAACTCTGAAACAGGAAGACGACTTTTAGACTCAAGTTATGATTTCAAAAAGTCCAAAAAGCATGGACACAGCAATTTTGCAGTGTGAAACAGACTTATTTTACTTAATCAGTGACGTCATAAGTGTCTTGTAAACTATTAGCTTTATAAAAACATCAAATATCCTTAAGTATTGCTATAAAGTCGTCTTCCTATTTCAAAGTTTTGTGGTTATCACTGTAATTTATTATGGTTTTATCACAGTAGAAATTTGAATAATTTTAATTTTTATTTTAGCTTGAAAGTTGAAATATTGAATATTGATATCTAAATGCTCATATATATCAGAATGTAGGTACTTAAAATGGGAACCATTTTTAATCGCCAATGGTACTATGAAATAAATAAAGAAACTTAAATGAAGTTAAATACAGAACATATTGTCAAGTGTAAGTGTACACTGTACAATTTACATATTAATAGTGTACAGTGCACACTGCACAGTGTATAGTTGTGTAAGTGTTGTACAGTTTACACTTAAATAATTTCAATTTTAATCAATATTCTTCCAAGCACAAGTTTAAAGAATATTTTCAATCTGTTATCAGTCCCGGGTGTACGCTCTAGATCACAGATAAATTGTACAATGTTTCTGTACATTTGAGTTTAATCTTCTTTCTGTACACAGTGTATGTACAGTTGTATAGTGTACATTCTTACAATGTACAGCTGTACACTAGAGAGCGAAGATCTTAATTAGTTTATACGTTACGGTTAATTTCTACTCGAAGTCAAAATCAAAACCAGTTATTAAAATTCAAAAACCGGTTTAGCTTTCAAAATTTGTTTTTGTTTTTTCTGAGCTGGGTTAGTCATCATTACAGGATACTCATCATCTCGATGTTCACTGTGGGAATTTTTAATTTGAGGATCTATAAAAACTATTCCTTTCCATGTATTCGTTTTAGTTACTCCACCAAAAATCAAAGTTCCCTTCAACCCCTGACTGGGTACGATTACCATGCAGGATTTCGAATCAAGATTAAATTAATCTGCAGATTAATAAAAGATCGAGATCTCGATATCCACAATATAAGACTGAACAGCTCAGATCTTAAAGGTACTGTACAATTATCTGCCTGAGATTGTTATGGTCGTACAGTTCATGTATTTTCTCGTACATAAACTTGAAGAAAAACAACATGTCGTCATATTCTCCTTTATACTCAGCCTAAAAAATAATGTTTTAGAAAAATGTGAAAAATTTCTTTCATCTCCTTTTCATACAATTTTACGTTGAAAATAACTAAGTTATTCACACCGCACACCCGAAAAAAATGTTTGATTATTTTTTAGAACACGCTATTCTATTTTTTCTAAAACGTTTGTAATATAACAATGAATAATGTGAATTTTTTTCTCCCACTATGTCCATACCTGCGTTTAAAAGTGCAAGTTTTTATTTGTTTCAGACTTTTTCTTTTTTAATGATAAGATACGGAAAGAAAATTCCAATAATTACGTATGGACGCTCGACTCCAGTAGTGGATTGGAGGTTTAAGTCCATTCCATGTCCCGGTTTCTCAATCTGGACTTCTCTTTAATATAACTGTGCATTAACAATTGATTTTGCAAATTGCGAAGTTCCAGCCACACGACCAAATTTAAGCCATGCCTCACCTTGGGTCAGGCAAAAATTAAATGACGAAAACCTTCCTAGCAAATGTTTCTTTCTATTTATTATTAATTATTTAAATGTAATTTGATTAATTCTAGCTTAATCCTTTGCCTGGTTTGTTTAGTAAAATCAAGTATATGTTATATCATAAGAGCAAGTCCAATCTAGAAACTTTAGTTAAATCAAGTATATGTTACATTATTAAATCAAGTTTAGCCTAAAACTTTATAGTTAAATCAAGTATATGTTACATTATAAAATCAAGTCCAGTCTAGAAACTTTATAGTTAAATCAAGTATATGTTACATTATAAAATCAAGTCTAGTCTAGAAACTTTATAGTGGAATCAAGTATATGTTATATTATAAAATCAAGTCTAGTCTAGAAACCTTAATTATGGATGATTTAACCTGGGAAACCTAATTATATCCAAAAAGTTTATTTACCTTGAGTACAATTTGATGAAAATTAAGTTGATTTACCTTGAGTGCAATTTGATGAAAATTAAGTTGATTTACCTTGAGTACAATTTGATGAAAATTAAGTTGATTTACCTTGAGTGCAATTTGATGAAAATTAAGTTGATTTACCTTGAGTGCAATTTGATGAAAATTAAGTTGATTTACCTTGAGTGCAATTTGATGAAAATTANATTTTCATTATCATTATCATTATCATTATCATTATTCTTTTCATTATCATTATCTTTATATTATTATATTATTATAATATTACCTATGATTGGTGCGTGGACGGCAGTAGATTTTCCGTCAACCTCACGGGCATGCTTTACTATATCTATCTAATTTAATAAAATTTAAGAAAATAATTTAACAAAAATCAATAAAAACTAACTTGAATGGTTTAAGTATTTCCTCAAATTTTATAACTTGGCCTTGTGATAAAGTCACCTTGGAAATTAGTACCTAACGTCTAAGTTGACCCATTTAGTACAATTACTATGTTCTATTCTCTGTTTTACTCTACGCCTCCGAATTTTATCATTATTTTTTTGCTGATTTGGGAGGAAAAATTGAAATATTGTACATCAAAAGGCAACTTCTTTAATTTAAAAAAATGTTTTTTTTAACCCAAAAATATATTGATTTTTCCTTAAAAATCATAAATTTCTCCCAATTCAGCGAATAAACCCGTAAAATAAATTAAAAAGCATATATTAATTTTTTGGAAAAAAAAATTTTCCATAGAAGGGGAGGGGGGTATTCAAGAAAATATTCGGTACAAACACACCCAAGTTTAATTTTGAAAATCACCTTAATTGGAAGCTTTATGTGTGGTACATACTGCTTGAGGCATTGTACAGGTACATAACAGGTGTAGCAGAAATATTTCCGGGATTTACAGCAAACAGGGCAGGGCTGCCGGTCAGGGTGCAGGTTTAAATAATCAGTCGGAGATATATTCAACCCTGAAATAAAGGGATTGGCAACGTAATTCAAATTGTTCTCCCAGATGTAAAAAACTAAAAAAAAATTTCGTTAAATCACCAAAAAAAATAGTTGGACGTTAAAATCAACTTTTAATGTAAATCTTTTTTAATCTAAACAGAGGTCGAAACTTATTTATTTGTGAGGCGACGTTAATCTTGAACACTTAATCTCGATATCCAATTTGGACACTTTTGGATAAATCCTTGACATGGAGATTAATATTTATCCCGAAATTTACAATATTTATCCCGAAATTTACAACGGAAAAATTTCTGACTTCAGCTTCTATAATGACAACAATGAACAACAGCTAATAAAACCGAATTCTCTGAATTTATAAATAAAAAAAAACTTTATATAAATTCTACCTTTGAATGGATTTTCTTCACCTAAGACCAGCTTTTCACTCTGCCATGGTGCTGAATGTTGAACACTCCAACCTGTATCCCCTGTACATTATGTGGTTATTATCTCCCACCCTTGTACATTATGTAGTTATTATCTCCCACCCCTGTACATTATGTAGTTATTATCTCCCACCCCTGTACATTATGTAGTTATTATCTCCCACCCCTGTACATTATGTAGTTATTATCTCCCACCCCTGTACATTATGTAGTTATTATCTCCCACCCCTGTACATTATGTAGTTATTATCTCCCACCCCTGTACATTATGTAGTTATTATCTCCCACCCCTGTACATTATGTAGTTATTATCTCCCACCCCTGTACATNACTAGTTAAGCCTCTTTTAAAAACTATTCTGATAAAAAAAACAAGAATAAACCTGGAGGTCTGCTCGGCAGAAATCCCTGACTTCGAACATCTCTAGAATCCAGCTCAAGGAGTCTGAAATATAATTGAAGGAACTGTAGGAGGCGTGATTTTATGGGAATCTTTATTTACAGTCTGTCATGTTTGATTGATTCACAACTGTACCCTTCACACCTTGGTCTGATCAAGAGTGCTAGAGATATCAAGAATCTTCTACTTGAAAATTGATTATTTTTAATTGTGGTTTCTCTACAAAGTGACTTGAACAGTTCTACTTAAAAAACAATGGAAAGTTTCAAGGTGAAAATAAAACATTATCGTCCACATCATAGATCAGATTATTAAAATTTGAACAAGGAAACAATATTCTAAAAAATATGCAACGTAACTTTCGGTCAAAAGTGAATTTAAACCATTTACAATTATTTGTCGGCGCTAAACATAAAACTAGTCGTTTTTAGAAGTAACAAATCTCAGTTATCAAATCTTGGTAAAAAAAAATTCACACGCTCATTCAGTATATCAGATCAGATATCAGATCAGATATCAGATCAGATATCAGATCAGATCAGATATCAGATCAGATCAAACCAAACCAAATTTTAAAATTACAGCGAAGCTAGAATATCAATTTCAGAAATGAAAACAAAGACATTTTCAGGATATTTAAAAAGCGTTCTCAAAGTTGACAGCTCCTTAAAATTATCATGACATTGTCTGAAAGTAAAGAAATATAAGCAAAAAGCCCATCTAAGTTTCTCCCATGGTCAGATTTAGATTTAGAGTTTTCAAAACATCTGTAAATTATCTTAAAGTCATGATAAACAGATTTAGTAATTCGTTTTGTAAATGCACCTGTTGGGTTTTTACTATTTTCTACAAAATCGACCCGTATTTGTTAAAATTATGGCCTTTTTAGGCTTAAAATTGGAAAAATAGTTTTTATCTTTCGCCTCTCATTCAAAACCCCATAAAGATATATGCTGCGCATAAAGCTAAATTATCTACAAACCAAGACAATTTTTGCTATGTATCTCTTGCATAAACATATTTAGTTCTTAATATGAATTATACAATATTTGGTCAAGGAAAAACATAAATTGATCAGATTTTTTTGTAAAATTTGATAAATCTAAAAGACCTTATATTTGAGTTGTGGGCCCGTTACATAAAAAACACATCAAATATAAAAATCTATAAATAAATCTTAATTGTATAATGTATATTTACACACCCTGGTTCCATACATATAAACCCTTCCCAACTTCCAGCATTATCTTTCTCTGTGTCGTTGCAGTCTCCGAGATCCGCCATTTTATTTCTGAAATCTTAACATTTTATTTTTCAAATCTTACATCAAAATTGTTTATTACATCACGATTAAAAAATGTCAGGTAGCAGAGAGGAGATTAGAAGTTTTCCATCGGTTTAAGAGGTCTAATAAACTGAACTACTGGTGTCACCCTCCTAAAATTAAAATTTAAATGTATAAAATGTTTTTAAATACAAAAAAATATAGAACTTGTAAATTTTAAACAATAAAAAATCTCTTCAAAGATCGTTGAGAAAAGAATTTTTCCTCAATTTTACTATTCTGATAAAAAATCTTGAAAATGGTTCAACCCAGGATTTAAAGAAGTTTTCAATTTTAATTTATTACGGAATTCTAAATTTAGGACAGTTGTCGAATGTCATCAACGATATATACGACTTTTTCGATACTTTTATCCAAAAATCATTTATTTTCCCCAATTCGGCGAATAAAACCCTTACAAAATACCTAACTTCGGTAGAAGAAAAAATAATTTTTACAACAGATAGATAGATAGATAGATAGATAGATAGATATATAGATAGATAGATAGATAGATAGATAGATAGATAGATAGATAAAAAGATAGATAGATAGATAGATATATAGATAGATAGATAGATAGATAGATAGATAACCGACACGGAAAAGTCGGTTTTGGAAAAAGTCGAAATTCAATTAAATTCTTGTAGAGTTTAGGGAGCATTGAGGATCCAGATCCAGGGAGCTTAAATATATAGGATCCGGATCCAGGGATCTTAAATATTGAGGATCCGGATTTAGGGAGCTAAAATATTAAGGATCCGGCTTCAGTGAGCTTAAATATTGAGGATCCGAATCCAGAGAGCTTAAATATTAAGGATCATCCGGAACCAGGGATCTTAAATAATGAGGATCCGGATCCAAAGATATTAAATATTTAGGATCCGGATTCAGGGAGCTAAGATTTTTAGGATCCAGACCTAGGGAGCTTAAATAATGAGAATCCGGATCAAAGTGCTTATACATTGAGGATCCGGATCAAGAGAGCTTAAACATTAAGGATCCGGACCCAGGGAGCTTAAATATTAAGGATCCGGATCCAGGGTGCCAAATTGCTACGTTTCCGGATCTAAGGTGCCAAATTGCTACGGATCTGAATCCAAGGTGCCAAATTACTACGGATCCGGATCCAAATCCAAGCACAACTGTAAATCTTCTAGTATTGATTAGTTGATTGTAAAATCCATTTACCTTTGTCAAGGCTAGCGCCAGATTTTTAGCAATAGCCAACCTGATCCCCTTCTCCTCCTCCTACTCACAACATTTAACTATTTTTAAACAAACTCATTTTTTTTAAAATTATTTTGAATCTAATAAATCAAAACAAGTGTAAATCTGAAAAGGAACCCAAAGTGGAACCCCCAGATTGCCTTCAGGGCACAGCGTCACAGCTGCGGCCTGGAGTCCAATCCAGGCTAGAGCACAGCTAAGGACAAAAAAGACTTGGCGCCCTTTTATGCATTTCACAGAATGTCTCCTTATCAACTAGTGACGTGCAATAAGTTGATTCGTTTATAAAAAGGTTTTGGGATTTTAAAGGGAGAGACCGGCTAGACATGATAGTTGAGCTGAGAGTGCAGCATTGTAGAGACATTTCTTAGAATTTATTTGATACGTCTCATAGGTCTCAAATGAATCCTGAAAAATTTCTCTAAAATACTGCACTTCCAACTGAACTACCATGTCTAGCCGGTCTCTTCCTTTTAGAGGTTCCACAAAAATCTGAAAGGTGTTAAAAATTTCAAAATTTTTATTTTAAACATTAAACATTATGCAAAATTTTGACCCAGAAAGAAAATATGTCCAAAAATCGAAGCAATAACGAACGCATTAAAAAATCGTTTTTTTTTTATTCGATTTCCCTTTTTTTCTCTGTATAGCTCGAGCCCTCTTCAGAAATAACCGCCAAAGCAAACTTAAAAAGAAGTTTTACATGCTGGAAATCTTGTTAAAAGTTTATATCCTATTACCAACTTAGTAATTTCATATATTTAAATATTTTAATCATAATTTATGGAGGAAAAATTATTCCAAGAAGAAAAGACGACGAAAATGTAAAATTGAAAATTGAATAAAAAATAGAAAAATTGCCTCGAGCAAAACTTTCTGTTTCTCGGGGAGGCTCTCGTCTTCTGCCAGCTCCTGAAAAAGATATATATATATATAGATAGATAGATACACTGATAGATATATACATAAATACAGAGAAATATTTATATATGTATATGTATATCTATATTTCTCTGTATTTATGTATATATCTATCTATCTATCGTAATATAGTGAAAGATAGATAGATAGATAGGTAGGCAGATACATACATAGATATTTAGATAGATACGTATACAGGGATATATACCATTTTAAATATTTTATTCCCGCAGATCAGGAGTGTTTAATGGGAAAATATGGGGTTTTCTCGCTTTTAAAGTGAAAATTACAGTTAAAATTATCAAAAGTAAAACTTGTTAATTCTAATATTTAGCATAGATATGTAAATTAAATAGATAAAAAAGATTGAAATCTCGTAAAAGACAAACAACAAAAATTTCACACATACTTGAAAATTTTCGAAAGTCTTAATTGTGCAAAAATTTACCAAGTTGATCCGTCAAAACAATTTAAATTGATTAAAATGTAAAATTTTTAGAAGAAAAAATTTACATTTTTTAAAATTTGAATTAAAAAGAATATGCTTTTTTCAGTTTAAATATTGATAGCTCGTAAAACTTGAAAAGCATTTACGCATAAAAACTTTTATCCCTATAAAGCTAATGATTTAAGGTGAATAAAATCATCATGTTAATTGCACTGAGCTAGTCAGGGGCGTTTTCTGTCCCTGGGGGCTCTGCATCTGTTGGGGCCCCAAAACCCCTGGAAGATTTCACAGATCCATGGAGGGGGGGGGGGGGCCTTATGGCCCCCCTGAATACGCCTCTGAAGCTCGTAATTTTTTGTGGTATTTTTCAGTCCTTAGGATCCGGATCCGGATCCGCATCAAAATTAAATGGATCCTAAGCACTGGTATTTTTACCTGTAAACACTGGAGCAGTTGGTAACTCTGGATAGAGGAGAACAGGACCTAAATCAATCAAACAATCAGTCGAACAACCAAGAATCAACTATACAATCAATCAATAAAACAAAAAGGCAAACTAAGAAGCCAACTAGCTGTCCATTTGTAATATTTATACATAATAAAGCCGATTTTTACGTTAAAAATTAGCCATATCTCAAAAGTAAAACTAATATTTTAGAAAAAATCGAAAATTAGCTTTTACGTTCCCCTCACATAACTCTAACCAATGAACGGTCCCACAGACTAGATATGTACAGACTGCTTATCAGCTTTTAAGGGCTGGGCTAAGTAGGCCTATAGTCGTACCGGCACGACATGATATACACTTACAGAAGGAAACCCTTAAAAAATGTTACAGCTCCGCTCAAATCTATATGAAAAATCTATGTGAAAAATGAAATTCAAGAATTGGAGGGGAAATAAATAACTTTAGCGTCGCAAGTTAATAAGATACAAAAACAAATATTAATATTAACATTAAAATTGAAAATCTCTTAGAAATCCGCAAATAATATGTGATAAATACTGAAGATTGAAATCCGCAAATAATATGTGATAAATACTGAAGATTGAATCCAGCATGAAATACTGTGTTTATGAATACAATGTTAGAACAAGATTGTTGAGTTTTAACTTGATATAAATGAAATGAATAGATAAAGTAAACAAATAACTATCAGGATTCAGGATTATGTTTATTTATATAAATTTCAAGCGTTATTTATTATGAATTCATACCATTAGTTTTATTTTTAAAATATTAATTTAAAGAATTTATTTTTGCCGGATTTTTTAAAGAGCATTCATCGATCATTCCATCAATCAATCAATCAATCAATGAGTTATAAAACTTACTTTACATGTTGAAGTGATGATTGTATGAAGACCGCGTTCTCCGGCAATTTCAAGGATCTTACCAGCCTTAAATGTAAATAAATCAATTAATCAATCAGAATTAGCCAAACAATGCATCAATAGGGGTTAGACAAAGTTATAATGGGGAGTAGAAAAAACACGCGGGGAGTAAAAATGACTTGAGATTATCTGAAAAACTACACGATACTTAGGTCCGGTCGGATACCCTTTGGGTCGGTTTCCATAGAATAATCAATTCACTAGTTACTCAATTTCTTATCTAACCTTGTAATCACTGGTTAACGGGATTCTTTCCAACATTGCCTCTAGTCTCTGCTTTCCCTGTTAACAGTTGAATAATAAATATTATGATGAAGATGTTTAAAGGGACTGTAAGCGTAATTTCAAGATACTTTCTATGAAAAGCTGGCATTTCACGATTCACAACGGTACCATTTACAAGCTTTGTCTGATCAAGTATGAATTAGATATCAATGTTTATTAATTTGAAAACTGTTTATTTTAGTTGTGGTTCCTCTACAAAAGAATCGTAAACTGTCTCTATTATCAGAATGAAACACTTTATCTACTCTAAACTCTACAATATCTTCCACATTATTAATCGGATAAAGGTTTCAAGGGTACAGATGTTAATCAGGCATTGTCATCTTAGCATGGATGGTCACTTGAAATTACACGTACAGTCCCTTCAGTGTTATTTGTGTAAAATATAACTATATCTTGAGTTGTTCTATTACGTCACAAACAGATGTAAAAAAAACGACCCTATTACTCTGGGATCGTACGATTTTCATTATTCACATCAAAAATCCGCATGCATGGAGTTAACTACAGGGTGTGGTAGCTGGAGCCTCAGATAGATATTACTGATCAAACGGTAGTAATCAAATAAATCAAATGAAATCAGAGTTTTGGGGACGGGACTAACCACATTTCCACCTAAAGATGAAACTACTAAATTAAGGGTTTTAGAGGCATCCAGTGTACTGTTGAACAGAACAGATAAAGATGGAAACAGGACAAACATCTGAACAGGAAAATACAAATACTGACCTGAACAGGACAATGGTCGAAGTACAGGACTCCAAGCTGCCAGAGTGAGTTGTGAGACATCAAACAGGTCGCGTAGTCGAGAACCAGGAACTCCCTGGAAGACAAAATCATTAAATTGTAGCCGAGCCAAAGCCGTCTTCCTCATCAAGGAAGAAATCCACTAACAAGATTACATAAATCCACATGTTCGTAGTTTCAGAGACTATTCATCCTTCTCCTCGACCTCACATATACTCTCATTACATTTGCAATTACTCATTCTTCGGTTACTAAATGTATTGAAAAAAAAATTTTATCAAAAACTTTTTTTTCAAAGAATTGAAAATACAGTGTTAGGCATTTTCTCTACGCGACGTTTCACATGTTCAATTTCCCAAGCGGCAGCTTCCCGAATGTTGGTTTAGGCCTTCTGAGGCGCCGCAATGAGGGTCGAGCTCTGCGGCTAGGATGGGCTAAATGGCCGAGCTTTGCTACTAGAACATACTAGAAGCCGAGCGAGTGCTACGGCTAGGCCAGACTTGGGATATTGCACATCTGGGAAGTTGCCACTGGGCATAATACCCTTGAGAAAAACCATAACATTGAAAATAGTGTTTTTTCCACCAGATGTCTACCGTGTTAACTAGCAATCTATCAGATAAGATACTCACGTGAGACACCTAGGGGCCAAACTATCGTCCCTTAAAGTATGTCCTTATGACGGACAAAGTTAATACGTAAGTTTGATACGGAACAAGCTCTATTTATGTAATCAATACCCCCCCCCCCGCGCTTCTTAACCCATAGGCTTACCTGAGACCTGCGCCAAGAGAACTATTCCTAGATTCTGTACTCAATACCCCTAAACATTAACAATTAATAACAATACATAATAATAAAAAATACTTTAACCATTAATCCGAGATTATAAGTCAGATTATCTCCCTTCATCGCAATCCGTAGTAAAAGTATTGAAAGTAGTGAAAGTAACTTTAAAAAATTGATAAAAACGGTATTCTTGTACTTTTAATGAGGGAAAAAAGGGGGAAAAAGGGTAAAAAAAACTTCCTTTTAGACTTCCAATTTATCATTATTTCTTGAAAAAATACACTCCTCAGTCCTCAGGTTCAAAGTAATTAAAAAACCTACGCGCATGCAAAAAAAGGTGAGTATGTTAAAAGTCTCTTTATAAGGGGTCTGTCAATAAGAGAAATAAGTAAACAACTCGGACATGGAGCGCCACATTTGAAGACAGGCACGCCCAATTCACAATGTTACCCTTGAAACCTTTATCTGATCAGTAATTAAATAAAAGAGGAAGAAAAATTCATTTATCAAGCTAGAAAAGAGTTTAATTCTGAAAATTTACTTCGTCGTTTCTGTAGCAGATATCCGTAAGAAACATTCAAGAAGCCAGAATTAAAATAATCAAAGTTGAAGCATGGATATCTTATTTATTCTTCATCAGGCAAAGATTTAAAAGGTACCGTTGTGAATCACACATATCACTCTATTGATGGATAGTCGCTTCAAAGTACGTTAACAGTCCCTTTAAACTGGACCTTTGTGCTCGAGGAGATCAAGAAGATGAACGGGAAACCAACCTGTGTGCTGGAGGAGATCAAGAAGATGAGCGGGAAACTAACCTGTGTGCTGGAGGAGATCAAGAAGATGAACGGGAAACCAACCTGTGTGCTGGAGGAGATCAAGAAGATGAGCGGGAAACCAGAAATTATCCAAGGTCAAACACAGCTCTCTGATAACCTAGGCAAAATTCAATCGATATATAAATATATATATATTTTAAATAAATCAATCAATGCATTATCAATCAATCATTGTATTATCAAGCTATAAATTAATCAATGTATTCAATAAATCAATCTATTGATTAATGTATTTGATCAATTAATCAATTAATTATATACTTAATAAAACAATAAATCGATTGATCACTCAATTAATCAATCAATTAATCAATCAACCAACCAACATTGCTAAAGATCTATTTCATTTTGATGCAGGACTGCACTGTTCAACGTTTATTCCAACAGTTTCGGAAATTTGATTTACAGTTTAGTAATTAAGCAGATTTACATGTTATCGTCTTGATTATTTTTTTTCAACGTTATGTTGGATATTTAACACTTAACTCCCGATCCGTGAGAGAGAAAACACCTAACAATAAAAAAATCAACATAAAAATAGGGCAATGAGTCCGCAAATACCTCTGGAATATCTAGTTCTATGATACCAAGAAGAACTGAATCCAAGCTAGTCATCGACTGCAAACCTCCAAATCTAAAATATCAGAAGTAAAATGTTTAAATAAAATTTCTTCTTCAACATTCATTTTTTAAAGTAATATCAAGTGACCCTTCATTATACAGGGTGTCCCAATAAACATGGGAATTCAGTGACGAATTCGATTTCGTCTTTTAAATAATTCTTTGATTTAGTATAGTGATACCTACTGAGAAAGCTGTAATCTGTAAGAGTTTCGTCTGCAATGTTCACATTTTGTTTGTTTATGTTTTGACTGCAAGCGGTTGTACTTAGTGAAACAAGAAAATTGCAGTATACAAACATGTCAATCTTGCGGAGACATTATAGACACATCTTTACACATCTTTTACCCTTTTCGTAAAATAAACTCTAGCAGACATAATAATATTATGGGTTTGAAATTAGGTATTACAATACTAATTCATAACAAAGACGATATTCAATTCGTCACTGAATTCCTGTTTTTGGGACACCCTGTACGAGGGGGGAGGACTGATTCACAACGGTACGCTTGAAACCTTTATCTGAGGAGTAATTAGGAAGAGAAAGTAGTTTTTGAACAGATTCCATAGAAAAAATTATCAGTTTAAAAAAAAAATAACGGATATTATTTATTCATCCTTGTTCAAACAAAACTTTTCAGGGCAGCGTTGTGAATGGTACATGTCACTCTTTCCATAGAGGGTCACTTTAAATTACGTTCACAAAGACTGAAACAAATGTACATTTACAACTTTTTTCTTCTAATCCATGTTCAGAGATCAGAACTTTTGTATCTTGTTAATCTTGTTCATCTTGTTCATCTTGTTCATCTTGATCATCTTGATCATCTTGATCATCTTGATCATCTTGTTCATCTCGTTTATCTTGTTCATCTTGTTCATCTCGTTTATCTTGTTCATCTTGTTCATCTTGTTCATCTTGTTCATCTTGTTCATCTTGTTCATCTTGATCATCTTGATCATCTTGTTCATCTTGTTCATCTTGTTCATCTTGTTCATCTTGTTCATCTTGTTCATCTTGTTCATCTTGATCATCATCTTGTTCATCTTGTTCATCTTGTTCATCTTGTTCATCTTGTTCATCTTGTTCATCTTGTTCATCTTTGTTCATCTTGTTTTGAAGTGAATCGGTCCAGGTGTTCCTGAGTTATGATCGGACATCCAAAAGGACAGACAACGTACACACCGATAAACAGAGATTATTACTTTATTAAACATTACAATGAATTACCTGTCCATTGCCTGCTGGGCGTAAATACTGAGATCATAACCTGTATTTTCAGATCAATTCATTTCAATTTGATTTAAAAATATGTTGTGTACAGTGTAAATTAAATAAACAATAAAATGATTAAGTAATCAAGGTAAATTAAGAGAAACATCTTAGTTGATTAAAACAATCATTAATCCATCAGTCGAACAAAAACTCGATAAATTGGTCGAAAAATAAATCAAAAAATAAAAATCAATTAAATGACTAAAAAATCAACTAATTGATCAAAACAATCATTTAATTTATCAACTTGCAATCAATTAATCATTTTGTGAATGAATTGTTCCTTTAACAGTTGGGTTCATGTAGAGCAGTCTGTAAACCATCCACTGGTACCAGGTCTCACATCTAGACAGTACAGTACAGTACACTACAGTACAGTACAGTACAGTACACACCAGTACAGTACAGTACAGTACAGTACAGTACAGTACAGTACAGTACAGTACAGTACAGTACAGTACAGTACAGTACAGTACAGTACAGTACAGTGTACAGTACAGTACAATACAGCGGGGCAAAGAAATGATTTTCTACAAGGTTTTCATAATATTGAAATATTTCAAAAGTTTATTTTCGCACTTATGTTTTATTCGTATGATCTGGCTGGGTAGTGGGTAGTAAGTAACTTGGATCCCCAAGAAAATCAAACATAACGGTTTCTTATTTATTTTTTTCTTGTTTTTTTTTGTTAATGATTTTTTTCCAATAAATGATGTTTTTATTGCTGAAAAATCATTTAAATTCCTCCAAAAATAACATTTAGTAGTAATGGTAAAAACTTTACCTGTCCGCTACTGTATTGAGAGCGTCCTCGCTGCCCGCCAATATCTGGGCGATATGATCTAGTTCAGGGTATACAGCATAGTCACCAGCCTGTACTCTACCAACTACCTCTACCTATACATATATATAACAATACATTTATAATGCATATATTATTATTATTATTATTACTATTATTATTATTGTTATTATTATTATATGCACGCATGCATAATTGCATAAATGTCCCCTAGATTTACAAAAACAATTTAATTTGAAAAAAAAACATTTGATTTTTGAAGAAGAAAAAAATGTCGATTTTTTAGCCTATCCTATGTTACTCCTCGGGCACCCAAGGGTTCCCTAAAAAAATTCAGCCCATTTGGTCCAACCGTTTGGCCAGCTATATAGCTAACATATAAATATATATAAATAGATATGGCTCAGCTACATTTTGCCTATCTCCAAATCTAAAAT
>NW_019397313.1:40988-86368 GCF_000591075.1 Eurytemora carolleeae
TGGATAGATAGATAGAATATCATTATTATATTACATTGCAAATCAGATGGATAGATAGATAGAATATCATTATTATATAACATTGCAAATCAGATGGATAGATAGATAGAATATCATTATTATATAACATTGCAAATCAGGTCGATAGATAGATAGAATATCATTATTATATAACATTGCAAATCAGGTCGATAGATAGATAGAATATCATTATTATATTACATTGCAAATCAGATGGATAAATAGATAGAATATCATTTCTATATTAAATTGCAAATCAGATGGATAGATAGAATATCATCATTAAATAACATTGCAAATCAGATCGATAGATAGATAGATAGAATATCATTATTAAATCTAAAGTACTAGGATGGGATTGAAAATATCCCCCACTAATAACCAGTTGGCCCTATCTTACCTGCCAGTTCCTCCATTTCATCTCGAAGTCCACCATGTTCCCCCCGGGGGTGCACACCGGCATCTTCCTCAACAGTTCGTCCAGTGATATGAACATGTCTGAGCTGAAGTCCGAGTGAAGACGGAGTAGGTTCCGAGCCTGAACAAATAAGTTCTTAGAGGTCCTGTGAGCGTAATTTTCAGTGGCCCTAGCTTGAAAATTGTGTTTTCCTTCAGTAGAAATGCGCAAGTCATTTTTAAAACGAAATTACAATTGAAAATAATCAGCCTTCAAAATTATTATCAGATAATACGTTTTTTTTTTACCAAAAAGCTAGTCTAGTTTTAAAATACCAATTCTCGCGAAGCCCCTTTTTCGGGGAGCCTTACCACAAGGGGGGCAGAGGGCTTTGAACTAATAATGTTTTCAATTTTTCACTGGAAGGCTAAAGTCTATCCTTTTCACGGTATCATCGAGGTGTTCTTATTCGACATTTAGTGGTACATAGTCGACGTTTTGTGGTAGTTGACGTTTTGTAGACGTCGTTGTTTTGTATCATCAACGTTTTGATAATCGACGTTTTGTACCCACTCCGAAGGTAGGAGGGGAGGGGGCAGTGGTAGTTGGCGTTTTGTAGCAGTCATTGTTTTGTATCATCAACGTCATCGACGTTTTGTACCCACTCCGAAGGTAGGGGGGGGGGGGAACCGGATCCATTCCCCCTTGAAGAATGAACTCCTGCAGAGAACTCCAGTAGAGAACATGATCCTCTGGGGTATCTGGGCTCTCCGATATAACCGATCTAGCTCCATCCTAGATAGATAGATAGATAGATAGATAGATAGATAGATAGATAGATAGATAGATAGATAGATAGATAGATAAAAATAAAATAAAATCCAAATAAAAAGATAGTAAAAATTAGGATAGATAGATAGACATACACACAAAGGGACAGACAAGCTGACCTAATAGAGAGAAAATAAATGGGAAATGGATAGACAAACTTAAAGACAAATATATTTAAAGATGGATAAATCAATCGATCAATCAATTTATCAATCAATCAATCAATCAATCAATCAATCAACCAACCAACCAACGTTATTTGATTCAAACCCCCACCCTAAAAGAGGAAAAACCTCACTGTTGCATTAAAAAAAACTTATGTCTCAAACAAAAATGAATAGATATTTAAATAAATAGTTACAAAATGTGAGTTACCAAAACGCAAGTTACCAGATTACTAAATTGCCAGGATACCAAAATCTAAGTGATGGTTTTCAAAATGTGAATTTCCAAATTGTTACGTTTCCAAAATGTGAGTTACCAAATAATTATTGACCAAGTTATAACGTTACCAAAATGCTAGTTACCAAATTACTAGCGACCAAATTGTTACGTTACCAAAATGTGAGTTACCAAAAATCCGGCATATCAACAATAGCAGTAAATATAATGATATTTTACAATTGAAGGTTTTACCTCGCAATCTTTAAAATGCAGACCTATCCAATGGAGAAGCTGGTTCATGACGAATCCACCTAAAAACAACAAGTAAAATCTTTACAGTAATTAAGTTAAGGATTGATGACTACCCTGAGCCTGTGATTAAAAAGCTTGCACTTAGCTTAGACTTGCGGAGTTAGGCCCGATCAAAATATAAGCGTTCTTGGTTGGTTTTAGTGGAGAATTAGTCTTTATATTGAGTCTTATTCTAATCAAATCCCGAAATCAGCCAATTACAACCATGAAAATCCACCAAATACCCAACTCTGTGGAAATTAGTTGCAACTTATCCAATTGCTCGAGTTTAAAATTAGTTTGAATGACAGCTTAGTCTCGAGTCTTATTTTACCCACTTTTTTTTAAATCGCTATAAATGAGTATCTATAAACAGATATAACTGACCTGGACGAGTATCTATGATGAGTATCTATAAATGGATATAACTGACCTGTGTCCGAATTTAATGAATTTAAGCCGCGTCTAAAATCCCCCCAAAAAACTGGTTTCAATTTAGCGCCGGCTTAAATCTTGAAAAATTTAATACAAATTTAAGTGGAACCAACCAAATTTGAGCCGCGGCTTAAATTTAAACCGCCGCTCAGATTCTTTAAATTCGGCAACTGGACGAGTATCTATGATGAGTATAAATGGATATAACTGACCTGTGTCCGAATTTAATGAATTTAAGCCGCGTCTAAAATCCCCCCCAAAAACCGGTTTCAATTTAGCGCCGGCTTAAATCTTGAAAAATTTTATACAAATTTAAGTGGAACCAACCAAATTTGAGCCGCGGCTTAAATTTAAACCACGGCTTAAATTCTTTTTCGGTCTCAGGACGAGTATCTATGATGAGTATCTATAAAGGGATATAACTGACCTGGACGAGTATCTATGATGAGTATCTATAAACGGATATAACTGACCTGGATGAGTATTTATGATGAGTATCTATAAACGGATATAACTGACCTGGGCGAGTATCTATGATGAGTATCTATAAACGGATATAACTGACCTGAACGTATATCTATGATGAGTATCTATAAACGAATACAATTGACCTGGACGAGTATCTATAAATGGATACAACTGACCTGGACGAGTATCTATGATGAGTATCTCCGCAAGATTCCAAATCAATTCAAGTTTATACAGCATTTCTGACTGGGCAGTATAGTGGGCAGCCTAATCAATCAATCAATCAATCAATATTAGTCCATCAATCAATCAATATCAGCCAATCAATCAATCATCTGAACAATCAATAATTCAGCGAAACAACCAATAACCAAAAGTTAATCATTAGAAAAACGCATTCTTTCAAGAGTATTAAGAGACCTTCCCTCCACCCCCAAAAGATCATCGAAAATCGTTCAATAAAAGAAATTTAGAAAATGTTGTTTTTATAATTTTAATATTTTTAAAGAATATGCTTCTTAGAAAAATACGGAATTAAAATTTTATAAACCTGAAGGGTCGGAACAAGACCGTAACACGAAAAAAGTAAATAAAAAAAAATCATAGTTTTGAATAGTGAGCTAAAAGAAAATCGTAGTTCAGGGTTAATCACAAAGGATGCGACTGTAAAGACGACTTGAAACTCTTCATATATAACGATTCCAAGTTTTATTTAAGTTTTTTGCCTTATATGTGGTCTTGAAATGGCTTATTCAATGATTTAGCAGATTGAAGGAATCATGAATTTAAGGAAATGGACAGAATGAATTTCGTACGGTCGTCTGTGAAGTCTCTTCCTTTGTGGGTATCCCTGTATCTTACCGCAGCAGCTGAACTAGTCTCTGAGAGTGTATTTAGCTGCTCCTCGCAGTCTCGGATTATGCTCCTAAAAGTATGTATGTTCGTTTGTACGTCCAATCATAACGATCAGGGGACCCTCTTGACCGATTTGTCTCAAATTTTGATTAGGAAACTCGGGAGAACCACGGGAATGTTCTTGGCTTGGTTTAAAATTTTTATAATTTGAGTGTATTGTAGAGAAAATTAGTTTCCAGGCAAAGCTGGGTTCCCAAGCTAGTATGAAAAAAAAACATGATTAGTTTAGACAAGACAAGGGTTCATCCGGACTAACTCGAGTTTACTAAATGCAAAATACTCGGTTGCTGCGAACTTATGGTGTTTATAGGACGAGGACAAGGACCAGGGTTCATCCGGACTATCTAGCTTTTCTTTTGCACAATACTAATGTATTTTCAATACAAACAAGCTATAACCTGACAGTGACCAGTGTTCCTCCAGACTATTACATTGGTGATTATTTTTAGAAAAATCATTGTCCCCCTCCCCCTTTAAAACTTATATTAGGAATGTACAAACTTCTTGATACACAATCATCCCCTTCCCCATCCTTCGAAAAATCTTCTTCAAAATATTAATGAGGATTCTGTTGCTGCGAACTTATGGTAAGACTAGGACTTAATAAACATAAGATAAAAATAATTATTGCTCATAAAGCTGAAATTATTTCTCAAGTAAAATAAATGAATTTTGGTCTATTGTAATGTAATCCCCATTTTCATATTCAATATATTAAATAGTTTAAAAACCGTATCTATTGACATATGATTGATGTCGTCTAATTTTGCATCTATATATAAATTTGGCTTGTCTGTCTGTCTGTTTGTTTGTTTGTCTGTCTGTCTGTTTGTATCCAATAAACGTCAAAACGGCTGAACCGATCGGGCCCAAATTTTTTGTGGGACATCTAGGGACCCCAGGGAAGGTTTATGAAAAATCAAAATTTCAAATATTTGTCTCCATCAAAATTCGATCGTCATTAAATTTTTAAAAATTTTGATAATCCGCGAATTATTTTTGTTTTGTTTTACGATGTACACAAAGAGAACATGTTCACAACTAATTTAGAAGATGGCTAGAAAGATGGGCGTGAAGCGCCCTCAAAGGCTAGCAAGAAGGGCGCGAAGCGCCTTGAATTTCTAGTTTTTTTAAATTTCTAATTTCTTCTAAATTTCACTGTAAAATTTTTATCTTTCTAAATAAATAATTTCACACAATATTTGGCCGGAAAAAAATAAAAAAAATAAGACATCAGAAGGAAACTTTTTTGACAATTTTTACCCAAATATTCTTTGTTTTTTTTTGTGCCCCGTGTACGCATAAATATCATTTTCAAAAGGGGGGGAAATGATTTTTCGAGAAAACATACATCCCCTGGGGTGCCAGTGTTATCATAGAAAATATTAATCCCTTGGATTGCTAAGATTACCTGTACTGTCTTGATATCTTAACGAGTTGATCTGTTGGAATATTTCCTAAACATAGATGAATATATTATTATGTTATTTGATGAGAAAAAATGGAGCAATAAGTATTCAAGCCACCCATCAACAACAGCTGTTAAGATTAGTACAGCAACCCTATTTAAACCATTGGCAGCGCAGCGTCGGCAAGATTCTTTTAAAATTACAAACTATATTATTATTATTAGAACCATGTTGCTGATTGCTTTCCTTAAGGAGGGTGTTAAGTATGAGAGGGGATTAGGAAGGAACTTAAAAGAGAAATGACAAAAATGAAAAGATTAAATCTAACCTTCTCCCTGACATAGAGCTTGAAGTCCGAGAAACGTAGAAACAGATTCATTGACGAGCTTTCTGAAAAAAAGAATTTTGATGAAAAACATTTTAAAAAAAATAGTATTAAATCGATATGAAAATAACAAAATCAAAGTGGAAAATCGAATGAAGTCAGAAATAAGACAAAATGATTGATTGATTGATTTAACTACCTGAAGATAGGCTGATAGAGAACAGTTTCCCATCTCACCTCATGAACCTCTACTGGATCTGCACAAGAGTTATTTTTTTACTTTTTTTGTAAACAATTTTTAGTTCTTTATTGGAGGGTTTTAAAATATTGTAGATAAGTTAAAGTTGCAAAACGAATGAAATAAAAAAATTGCAAAAAAATCGAAAATTTTTAAGACAAAATTTTTTAAATTTTTTCCATTCATAAACCTCCCTGGGGTCATGTGAGGTCCCACACATAATTTGGGCCCGATCGATTCAGCCGTTAAGACGTTTATCGGTTACGAGCAAACAAACTAACAGACACGCAAAGTATATTTAATATTATGGCATTACTCTTAATCCTCAACACAAGAAGCGCATTTTTGTTTGCGTTTGTAGTCTAGTGAGAACCTTTTGGAAATCTTAATGGGGTAATTGACGAACAGGGATAGAAATCTTATTAGTCCCCCTCCTTGAAAATAATTGTTTTTCCTTGGCTTTAAATCTGAACACAGTGTAAATAACAATTTGTTATGTGTATTTCTTGCTAAATTTTTTAACGAATATTTTTCAGGGGAAAAGAAACTGATAATCAGGCAAAACATTAATATTTCCGATTTTTTTCACCAAATCTTCAAAAAATGAAATCCGTGAATAAATTAACGAAGATATTTACCATTGGCTTCTTGTCTGGTGTCAGCAGGTGATTGTTTCTGTGTCGGGGTTAGCGCCAGGACATTCCCCACACCCCAACCTACAGCCAGGCGTTGTCCGACACCATTCCTAGTTAAACAAATCAATTAATCACGTATTTTAAGCACGTGTAACAAATCTTTTTCTATTTTTCTTAATCATTCCCCGTACCGCAACCCACAAGCCAATCAACTAATCACGTGGTTTATATCAATCAATCACATTTAAAGGGAATGTAACGATGGTAATGCCAGATTCGCGACTGTACCCTTCATCTTTTTTAACATTTTTTATGTTTAAAATGTTTATAACAAACTTTTTAGAAGAGAATGAATTTTTCTTTTTAGCTGTTGTCTGTTACTCTCTTTTAGAACTACGCATTCTAATCCCTTATCTTTTATATAATCAATAATTTGAAAGATATTGTCGTTTTTCTAGGTTAAAGGCCGTTTTATTTCGATAATTCCTCGAGGTTTTTTCCGCACTTAAATGCGCAAATAATTTAAAAAACAAACAAAAGATTAAATAAAATCAGTTTTAAGATATCTAAGTCATGTTTGATTTGACAAAGCGTTTAAGGGTACCTTAGAAAATCGGACATACTTAGTATTATGACATTTTCCTCAAAAAAATATTCTTTTTTTTATTCCACTTTTTTCAAATTGAGTAAATAAGACATTTTTGAATCGAGGGGGGAGGGGGAGTACAACCCCATTCTTCAAGTTCCAAATGTAGGAGGCAACACAACAAATTTCTTAAATGATCCAGCAACTAAATAACAATTTCTCGATAATATATCTAATTTCACTCTAAATTGCAGGACACAAAATCATGAACGGTAAAATGTTCACAATAATATTAGTTATCAAGATGTATGGTCATAAATATCATATCAGTGATTTGAACTAATCATTAAAAAACCTGACCCTAACAAACACCTTTTTCAGGTCGGAATTCTCCTTTTGTCAAATTTCAAAACCTTTGAACGTGTAATACTTTAAAACTTTGATCCTCATAGGGACAGCAACTGCAGTAACCAAAATTATTTGCAACGGTATCCTATAAACCTCTGAATAACAATTGTGTTGAAGACGGTGCTTAGGATCCATTTATTTTTGATGAGGATCCGGACCGGACCCAGGGAATCCAGGTAATTACTTTCTATAACAATTTTCTATTTTTTTTAACAAAAGAAAACTTTTTAAATTAATTTTCTTCCCTTTTCGTTTATTTTCATGATAAACCTGTCAGCGATAAGAAATTTTTGTAAAATTCTAGTTTTTTCAGTTCAGATTTGAGTGAAGTAATTTTTTCATTTTGAAGCACCATGTTCAATGTTTTATTTATCATAAAATGATATTTCTTTTTCAGTTCCTATGGTTTGAATAGATCAAGAGACAGGAAAAAATCAATAATTTCTCTCTAGTCTATAGATTCTTATTTTCGTCAGTCTAGCTCGCCAAAGTGACAAGATATAAGAAACTCCTCCCAAGTACTTGACATGTATTCAAAACAAAATAATATTCAAATTTCTGAAATCTAATCTTGAAGCCAAGTTTACACACCTGTCTGGGATACTGACAGTCGCCATATTATATGTCTAAATCTGAAACATTTCAAAAAAGTAAGTTTATTTTATGTGCCCTTTTATTGAACATTGATAACGATACATGGTGGAAATTTTCAAATATCAATGGAGACGAGATGGCGACTCGACCAGGAAAATTTGGCGCGAAAGCGACCAAAATTTAGCGGGAAAATTGGCAGAGATTGCTTAGGCGGCGTGCTTCTTCCTCATGGCCTGGAGAACGTTCTGCATCTCCTCACGCTTCTTCTTGGCCAGGTCGTGGGATCCGATCCTTTTCTTCAAGAACTTCAGGCAACGCTTCTCCTTACCAATCCTGGAACAGAAATTCAATAAAATATGAAATAAATTTTAATTAAAACATTAAAGCTAAAGCTTTTGTGTGTGTGTCAATTCAAATGAAAACAATTAACTTCCAGCCTAAGTCGCGTCGTTGATTCAGATGATAAGAACAGATTCCACATACACAGGAATATCATTTTTTCGGTTACAATAAATGTAGCGAAAATATATGCAAACCTCATAATCAAGAAGAAACCCATATGATTGGACTAAATAAATGGCGATTGGACTATATAAATGGTGCTAGGACTATATTGGACTAAATAAACGGTGATTGGACTATATAAATGGTGATTGGACTAAATAAACGGTGATTGGACTATATAAATGGTGATTGGACTATATAAATGGTGATTGGACTATATATATATGGTGATTGGACTATATAAATGGTGATTGGACTATATAAATGGTGATTGGACTATATATATATGGTGATTGGACTATATAAATGGTGATTGGACTATATAAATGGTGATTGGACTATATAAATGGTGATTGGACTATATAAATGGTGACTGGACTAAATAAACGGTGCTATGACTATAAACGGTGATTGGACTATATAAATGGTGCTATGACTATATAAATGGTGTTTGGACTATAAAAATGATGATTGGACTAAATAAACGGTGATTGGACTATATAAACGGTGATTGGACTATATAAACGGTGATTGGATTATATAATCGGTGATTGGACTATATAATCGGTGATTGATCTAAATAAATGGTAATTGGGCTATTTAAATGGGACTGAGTTCGCAGTTATAAGGTGAACATTCATTTCCAGAGTGATATGTTCCATTCATAATGGTACCATTCACAGCTAAAACTATAATTGAAAGAGATGTCTAAGTTTAAGCGAGTAGAATTGATTATTGTCAGATTTAAAAAACATTTTCCACATAATTAACCAGATGAAGGGTTTAAGGGCAACGTCGTAAATCGGGTCTTGTCCAATATAAGTATGTTCTGAGGCCGAATTTGAAGAATTTGAGATGCGGCTTAAATTCAGTAAATTCGGACACTGAAGTGTTACTACCTGAGCAACTCCTGTGCACGCCTCTCATAGGGAGCGAATCCAACAACTTCCCGTACAAGATCCCGGACAAACTTGTTATGCTTGGTCACACGTCCCTTGCTCTTAGCGGGCCTTTCCTAACATTACAACAAAATATTTGTTTATGCATTATACTATCCGAAGACCGTATTGCCACAGAATTTCTTCTGGAGGGTTTCTTAGGCTTAGGATTTACAACCCTGGCTGATCAAGAACTTCAGCTCCTTGATACTTCTGCAGACCCACATCCTTCGTGCCAGCAACAAAAACCCAGCTTTCCAGGATAATTCACATTTAAAAATTTAAATCTCAGCTAAATTATACCTAAAATGGCCATCCTAAAGTTTCTCGAGAAAAAAATAACAAATTAATTACTGCAATAGGAATTTTTGTTCGCAATATTATCTTAAGACTTTGAACTTATTTACCCAAATTAAATTCATAAATAAAACAAATTTAACTTAATTGGCCTCAGTGGTAGAAAAACGGACCCAGTGAAAATTTAATTATCCCATTTTGAAATTCATGTATATACATTGCTTGTCGCTTTTTTTCAATAAACGACACGGCAGAACCGATTGGACCTACATTTTTTGTAGGACCTCACGTGACCTAAACTTAGGTTTCTGGATGCTTGTAATAAAAACCAATTGTATTTGTACGAAAAAATATCTTTGAATCCTCGAACTTTTCTGTCCTCAATATTCAGTTGTACAAAAAAAGGTGCTCTTTGAAGTTGAAAAAGAAGAAAGTATCATAGTTCAACTACAGTGCTTAGGATCCGGATCCGTGGGCTCCGTAAGATTTTGGCTTCCTGGATCCGGATCCAAGGGGTAAAATATCAACCAAAAACTGCAAAAAAAATCTTTACTGCTAAACTCAACTCTCTGAACTTTTGAAAAAAGAGATTATAAAAATTTCCTCATTTCTGAATGGTTCATCAAGTTTTAGGATAAAAATAAGCGAAAAAAATAAAACATTTAAAAATTTTTTTTGATAAAAAAAATTCAGTAAATCTTGAATAAATAACCTGGATCCGGATCCATTTTTTCCAGTGCGGATTCAGGATCCGGATCCGCATCAAAATCAAATGGATCCTAAGCACTGGTTGAACACATTTTACAAAATTAAAAAATTCTACCTTCTGGACATTCTTGGTGGTCTTGTGACCCTTCTCCATACCAACGCACATCTCATATCGGGGAGCCATTGTAACACTGAAACACCCAGCAATTCATGAGAAATTATATGGGCGAAACATACGTAACATGAAGCCATATATAGTTTACATCGAATAGATTGCATAAGTTTTATATATTTGCGAGAAGAGGAAAAATGCTTCAAATTTGTTGACCCAAAATGCCACCGGGGAATAAACGGAGTATCTATGGCTTCAATCCTATGTCAGAAAGTCCGTAAGAAAAAAATTACAAAATATTGTTGAAATCCGCCAAATCATTTTTGAGCGGCAATTGTTGCAACTGCCGGCCTTGACATTACAGTAAATTCCAATTTGCGCATTTTCACACACGCATCCTGGACTTGAAGCTGAGAATGGCGGTGTGAGGGTTAGAAGCCCAAGAGATGGGACTTGCTCAGGTTTAAGTTGAACTGTTGGTGAACCCGGAATAGAAGTCGGAAAGATTGCCAAGACCTTTCTCTCGCCTATTAACATAAACATCATATAAAATATGGAAGATTGAAAATAATTGAGAAAAAAGGTGTTATGTATCATAATGCATGTACTTTTTTCAGTTTATACAGGAGAAGGCCCGGGGGGGGGGTCATACCTGTACGAATGTATTTTCTTCTGTACCACGGCTTACTAGATCTAAAAAATAAATATCATTGTTACAAATTTAACCCTTGAATGGTTCAATATGACATTCATTAATAAAAGTTCTAAAAATAGTTTAATATTGATCTTGTAGAGAACTAAGTAAAAAAGATATTACGATACCTATGACATTTCATTGGATGTAATATATTAAATGTCGGGTGAAATAAGAAAATTTTCTAAAAAATGTTCCACGTGTCTTTGAAAAATCGAGTCTGTGTCTGAACTAGCCAGTGTCCAAAAAAGTCCCAGGTGTCTGAAGTCTTCAACCCTGTTTGTTCGTCTTTTTCGATAAATATTCAGAAAATGGTTCTAGGTCCTTCAGACTTCAGAGAAGAATACAGGGTGGCCAAACTCCGAGAAGAGAAAAATCCGTAGAAAAATAGGTAAATTTTAAAAGAACACCGTACAATCCGTACATTTGATAAAAAAATCCGTACATAAAATCCGAAGAATAAAAAAATTTTATAAAAAAAACTTCAAAACTAAAAAAAATAATTTCTCATTTCTATTAATTTTCTTCGTGTTCTTATATAAGCCTAAAGGCCTTACATGGCTTTAAAAATAATTCGTAACAAAAATGACCTCTGTACAATGTACATATAACAGTACACTGTACAGTGTACTGTACAGATTATGAAGATGATAAAGTTGATTAAAAAAATCAGAAAATAAAGAAGATAAGCTAAACTTCATTTTGACGAGACTTTTTTTTTAGAAAATTTTCATGCAAAAATTAGCTTTTGTTGGGTCAAAATCGAAAAATAATCCTGAAAATCCGTATAATTTGAGCCATTATCCGTACATTTTGGCCACCCAGAGAATTGTCCTCAGGACTTTATCTGAATCTCGAGTTCTAGGTCCATGGACTTAAAGTGTCAAGTTTAAGGTCCTTGGACCTAAAGTATACAGTTTAAGGTCCTTAGACTTGACGTACATGAATTCTAGGTCCATGGACCTAAATTAACAAGTTAAAGCTCATTTGACTTATCGTACAAAGTTCTAGGTTCATGGACCTAAAGTATCAAGTTAAAGGTCCTTTGACTAATCGCACAGAGTTTTAGGTCCACGGACCTAAAGTATAAAGTTTAAGGTCCTTGGACTTCACGTACATAGGGTTCTAGGTCCATGGACCTGAATTAACAAGTTAAAGGTCCTTGGACTTGACGACATAAAGGTCTAGTTCCATGGACCTGAACTGAAGTATCAACTTGAAGGTCCTTAGAATTTACCTACCTGGAGTTCTAGGTTCTTGTAGCGCAGTCCCTACTGATGTGACCAGCACCTCCACACTTGTAGCAGTTCTTGGTCCCAGCACTCGGACAGTCCTTCACTATATGACCAACCTAAGGACAAATATGGATGGATTTAAAGTGACTTTAATTTTTCTCGTATTCCCCCCCCCCTGCCTCCTCTTCGTTGAAACCCATTTATTTTCCCAAGAAAATATTTATGATTTTAGTCTGATTCGCTGAAATAATCCTCAGTCATTCCTTTCAACATTAGTGGTCGAACACATTACGTCCTCCAATTCTGGTCGGACGAATTATCTATTTATCAGATAAGAATTTTGGTAAGAAATCTGGGGGCCAAACATAGTCACCGAAAGTAAGTTAACAACACGACCACCGTTCATACACTATTAGGTAAAGAACGGGCTCAGTTCCAATTGTATTTTTTAAACTGCACTTTTTTAGCTGAGAACTGTAAATATCTTTCCTATTCTCTGGGTGCGGGGGGGTTGCTTACCTTGGTGCAGTTGTAGCAGGTATCCTCCTCCTGGTTACAGTTACGGGCAATATGACCGGTCCCGTGACACTTGTAACAACGGTCTTCTTCCTCGCGGCACTCGCGGGCAAAATGACCGAACCTAAACATGGACGGTCATCAAAACGCACGTAAAAGACTGAATAAAAAGACAGTGGACTAACAACTTTCCACCCTAATTAACTCCAATTCAGCAAAAATACATTTTTAAATTCCAAAGCACTCGTTACAAATAAATTTTTATCTCAGTGGAAAACATAATTTGATAGATAAGGCGGAAAAACATAAACCCTTGAAATAATATTTATTTTCAAAAATCTGTTTGAATTAATTCAAACCAACGCTATCATACAAATCCGTATCAAATCGTTCGTTGGACCAGAAATGTTAACTTTTTAAATCAAGTTTATTATCTGTAAATTTTAATTTCTTTAATACCTGTTACACTTGTAACACTTGGATCCGCCGCCATAATCTCTATCTCCGCCACGATCGCCTCCACGGTCACGATCTCCGCCGCGGTCACCTCCACGATCCCGACCTCCACCTCGTCTATCGTCACGACCTCCGTCTCCTTCGGGACACTCGCGGGCAAAGTGACCTACGCGGTCACACCTGTAGCAGACAGACCCGCTGTTACCACCTCCTCCACCGCGTCCACCTTCGTCGTTCTCAGGGCACTCGCGGGCAAAGTGACCAACTTGGTCGCACCTGAACACAAGATTGATACTTATCTGAAATGATCTAAACGGGGAGGTATGTGTGCTCGAACAATACCCCCCTTATATACACCCCTAGATGTAAATAATTGATTAGATCTGATGAATTCATCCTAAAGGTTAAGGAAAGCGCTCAATAAACATCCATCAAGGGGGTAATTACCCTTTGAACATCAATCAGTAATATGAATAATTTAGTCGTTCATCTAGATTTTAAGGTTTTTGATTTTGTTCATTATTATATATTTTCCTGCAGTAGAAATGCGCAAGTCATTTTTATCGAGAAAACACAATTGAAACTAATCGTTTACCACAATCATAAACATTAAGAAACACGATAGTTTGGCCGCTAGGTGTCTCTAGAATTGTTTTTCTATCTATCGCAAAAGAATTTTGCGTGAGACATTTAGCGGTCAAACTATTGAACCCCCACACGACCACGACCACTGTTTATACATTATTAGAGAGAACGAGCTCAGGCAACGCTTTTAAGTTGTAAATCCGACATTCCCACTTATGCATTAAGGCTGGAGGGCAGTGCTTTTTGATGCGGATCCGGATCCTGGATCCAAGTCATTCCTTTACGATTTACTGAACTTCTAGCATTAAATAATATTCAAATTTTTGTTTTATTTTTTTTTTCGCCTATGTTTATCCTAAAACTTGATGAACCATTTAGAAATGAGGAAATTAATTCAAAATTTCAGAATAGGGTTTTGGAAGTGACAGTTTTTTAACAGTTTTTGGTTGATATTTTACCCCTTGGATCCGGATCCATGAAGCCAAAATTTTGTGGATCCAACGGATCCGGATCCTAAGCACTGCCGGAGGGTGCATTTAAACAATGCTTTCAGTCCCTTTAAGGCGGCTCTAACTCAAATGTTATTGTACACACAAAAGAAACTCGACGTTTAATGTACACGGCAGGAGAACAGGACATCTCTAAATCCACAAAAGGGATAAAGAACCATATTTAATATCAAAATAGATCCTTCATTTATACAATCTCATAATTCTTAAGAATTTGGTTGCGGTCGAAATGTTAAAACCACAAATTGAATTTAATGCGCAGGAGAATAGAAGAGTTGGATAGAGATTGTTAAATTTTAAAAAATTCACTTAATGGCACATTGTAGACGCAAATAAAACTATCCGTATATGGTTCAAACTTCAAAAACACCGTATATGGTTCAAACTTCAAAAACAGTAAAGGGGATTCCTAAAATTGGACCTCGGGATCCTATGATGAAGTCCATAAATCAGAAACTAGAAAAAATTAGACATACTTGTAGCAGACTGAACCTCCCTCACGGTCATCTCGTCCTCCTCCTCTATCCCTACGACCTCCGCCACCACGTCCTCCTCCACCATTTTGTCCATCAGCGTTGGGGCACTCACGGGCAAAGTGACCCGGCCGGTCACAACGGTAACAGACCTGAATGTCTCATATTGATACATTTAATTAAGTTAAGACTAGACATTTATAAAAAGATCTAAGTAATAAACATTCAATTGATTCAGTTTTTAAAAAATTTGTTTAACATGTGATTCTAACTAAGATTATAATTTAAATACTTGGAACTAAATTCAAAAAAGGAGAAATTTATAATTAACAGTGTCGAATATCTCAATACTTTCGTGACATACAAGGGTGGTGAACATACAACTTTGCTCATGCGAAACATTAATGCTATTTGTGCAAAATTGATAACAGGAGGAAGGTATAACTAAGTGTGACGGATGATACAAAAAATGAAGAAAAAATCACCATTTTGGTGGAACCAGAGAGCACTAAAGTCTGTTCTACGACTCGTTAACGTTAAGTGACTCTGAAACATAAAACATAAATTACTGAAGAGAACTCTACCTCTCCTCCTGAGCGACCTCCTCCTCCACCTCCTCTTCCTCCACCACCCCGGCCCCCGCCGCCGGTGGGGCAATCCCGGGCCATGTGCCCAGAACCGTTACAGTTGTAACAAACAAACCTCTACAGATCAGATAATAAACCCTAATTTCAAGATTACAGAAGGCTTATCCGTACAAAGTGGAAAAAGAAAGTTTTCCTTTGGCAAAAAATATTTTTCAGGTTTGTTGACATAAATATAACTGATTAATTATCCCTCATTTTTGTTTTCTTTGATAATATCATCCAAACTCATATCCATCTTACGCTTCGCCATCTTCTCTGTTATAAACCCATAATTGTAAACAGAAACATGTAAAAAGAGCATCATAAAACGTACATTTAAGAAAAAAAAACAAGGAAACAATTACAGGACTTACAGTTCCAACGGCAAGGGACTGTCCTAGACAACGATTATAGGACCTTCCCCCCCCCCCCTCCTTTAACTTTAGTGCAAGACCAGGGTCCGTCCTAGAATACGAATTTTGGACCTCCCACCTCCCTCCCCCCTCTTAATAATTTTGTAGATTAATTTTTTCTTATTTTAGAGTTAAGTCAGGTAATGACAATTTTTGGGCCGAGCGCTGCGGCTAGGGTGCCGAGGGACACGGCTAGGACAGACTAGGGGGCCGGCGCTGCGGCCACATGATTAGTTCAAACTACAAAATTGATAAGGAGGGCGGAGAAGGGGGGTACAATAATCGTTCTCCGGGAAATTACCCTGCAAATTTATTATTTATCTTTGAATTATCTTAAGGTAGTTGGGATTTCTTATTATTTGAAGGTCAGTTCAAGACATTTCACGGCCGAGCCCTGCGGCTAGGACAGGCCAAGGGTAGAGAGCTGCGGCTCGGAGACCGAGCACCGCGGCTAGGACAGGCTAACGAGGGCGCTGCGGCCACATGACTATTCATATCCATTTGATACGGGAGGGGGGTCCAAAAATCGTTCTCTAGAAAATTACCAGATGTCGGGTACGGGATTCAAAACTTTATAAGTTTGACATCGAGCGTCCCAATATTCATGCCAAATAATAAAATGATGTACGATTAAACATAATTATGAGGAATTCAACCATGCAGAGATTTAAAACTTAAAATATTCCCACATGAACATTAACAGTTTGCGAAAAGATTTAATAAAACAATCGAAAATGGACGACAAATAATATTGATCTTTTAACAGAAAGTTTGCAAAATTCGACCAAATATATGGTGAAATACTAAAAAATGTTGTAGAAAATACTGCAAGGCTACCAGCCCACTTGCACGTGTGTGTATTTATGGAAAATGCCGCAAATGAATACAAATCCAATAGATTTCAAGATTCAAAAGTCAAAGACGACAAGAAACGAAAAAATGCAACATTAACCGAACTATTATTCAACTGAGCTATCGAAGATTTCTATCTAATAGGGATTGAGATTATAAGACAGGCGTGCAACTATAGACATTTTGAAAGGGGGGGGGNAAATGCAGACCACATTTTGGAAATGGCAGAACTAGGGGAATTTTGTAATTATTATCTCTAGAAATTTACTTCTAAAATTAGGTTGACAAATAAACGCAGCAAATTATATCAAAAATCAAGACGATATTCAAGTCGTCTTGCATACTGTCATGTTTTGTGGGACACCCTGTATCGAATTTATATTTATAATATTTACAATATTCGTGAAAGTTACAATGTATTTGTTCAAAGTAAAATTTTAAGTTTTTTAACATCTCTTTAACATCTTTAGTTGTTTCTTTCTTTTGTATAAAGAGAAGATTTTTATCAAAAAAAGAAAATATTTTCCCTCGCCCCAACATCTATTGATATCCATTATTCACGGTATTAAACTTTTTGTATGCAAAAAACGGTTAAAGGTTTCAATAAATTACAGAGAGAACCAGAAATCTGAGGAACAGGAAGACGACATTAAAGCAAAAAATAAGCGTATTTTATGTTGTCGAACAAATGTAGCAAATATTTTTAACTATACATAACTTATTAAATTGAATGGGTCTGTTAACAATACACAATTGGGAATCATGTTCATTGGACTATTAAAAGTCATAACTTAGGTAACAATGTATATTCGTATTTTTTGGTTAGCCTTAAACTTTTGAAGTCGAGTTAAGAAATACTCGAAACAATTAAAAACCTAAAAACTTTGAAAAATTACATGATATAAAAATTTACGAAAATATACGTACTTTTAGGTTTGCATCAAACTTTTTACTCTTAAAAAAATACCGAAAAATACGTATAAATATGTAAAATAAAAACCTAACAACTTTTGAAAAATTACTTGGTTTGAAATTTACGAAAATATACGTATTTTTAGATATACTTATAAACTCTTAAAAACAAAACAAAAATTTAAGTAAAGAAAAATTCGAAAAAATGCGTAAAATACGTAAACTTTTAAACTCAAAAAAATACAATTTTTAAGTAAAGAAAAAACCGAAAAAAATACGTAAAAAACCTAAAATAAAAACCTAATAACTTGGTATGAAATTTACGAAAATATGCGAATTTTTAGGTGTGCATCAAACTTATTAACTCTAAAAAAATACAATTTTTTAGTAAAGAAATAAACGAAAAATATGTAAAACTCGTAAAATAAAAAACCTACAACTTTTTAAAATATTACTTGTTAAGAAGTATGCGGAATTATTCGTAAAAATACGGAAAACCTAAGTACTTAAAAAATCGCTTCGTATGATAAAAAGTTACCAAAAAGTTGAGCATACAAATGTTTAATTATACATTACCTAAGATACCTTAGATTTAGAAGAATTGTATACCTAAGAATATGTATACCTATATAGAGGCTTTTTTCATTTTTAGGTTTTCGGGTTAGTAGGGTATATTATAAAACAAGACATTCATATATATGTTTCCTACAGCCGGCCAAACGGTGGTATCCGGGGAAAGAGAGGGGAAGTTAAATGTGTAAATTGTAAAATGTGTAAATTATACTTAACATGTGCATGAAAAAAATAACCAATTACCAACAGGATATTTTGGGAGCAAATTTTTATATTTGGTTGCATTCTTTATTAATTGGGAATGCATTTTTTAATTATGGGTCATTCTTTTCAGAATTGCAGGGTCAAATTTGTGTGGGGAAAATCTTAAATATATTTTATTTTAGGGGCAAATTTGATTTTTGGGGGCATTTTTTTCAGTTTGGGGCAATTTTGCGTTTGGGAAATCTGAAAGCTTTATTTTGGGGGCAAATTTTTTTATTCAGGGGCATTTTTAAAATATATGAAGAGGCAGTTTTTTTTTAACTAAGGGTTGTATTTTTGTTTGGGGCAAATATTGGAGCATTATCTAAAAACAGGCTAACCAATTTTGTTTTTGTTTTAAAATCGATATTTTTCTAAACTTAATTTTTTTTAAATCTAATTTTTTTAATGGGCAACGCCGGGCACTTGAGCTAGTATATATCATATAAAGATAAAAATACAATGTTTTAGTTTTCAATGCCCCAAATGTCTTAATCATCATCATCATCATCATCATCAACATCATCATCAATATCATCATCATAATCATCATCATTTACTATTTTATTCGCTCTCTCCTTGAAATATGATAAATAATTTTAAATCTATATTTAACTGAATTACAAGGGAACAAATGGGTTTTACACTGACACTGCTCAAAACTGGATTTATCCAAAATTCAAAATGGCGCCCAGTGGAGACAACTGATGAGATCAGGATTAGTTTTATGTGAAGGATTACGCACCATAGGACCCAACAGAACTAACAATCAATCAATTATCTACTATCTTGAATTTTTAGCTATTCCACTCGCTTAACAAATAGATCAATTTATTATCAAATAATTTATGAATTAACTAATAAATTGTTTAATTCTACAAATGTAGAGGTTGGGATTAAGAACTATTTATTTGCCAGTAGACTGAGTAGACAGTAAGTAGGCTTATCATAAAAGAAAATTATAAACAATTGATTTACTGACAATCAATTAATTTAAGGCAATTCTTTTTTTCTTCAATAAATCAATTAATCAATTGGTTCTGGGCTCCTATGATGCTACTGCCTTGTAACATGGTTAGTTTGAAATGCAAACACATAAGATCGGAAATATAAAAAAATTTAAATCAAAAGTTAATTTTAGTTTTAACAAATTGAAATAAGGAAACCTGGATTCAAAGGAACTGTCCCATCAACTTTTAAAAGTTCATTTTTAAATATTTTGTAAATAATTAAGTTTGATTTTAATTTAGAAAATAAAAGATAATATTTATAAAAAGATATTTTGAAAATTTGAGTGCACTGTAAAAGTGTCTGGAATCAGTAGCTAATGATTAAAAAGCATATTAAGCTGTCTCCACTGCACTACCCTTTGCTGTACACAGCTGTACAGCTTATTAATGTACAGCACTGTACTGAACTATATAAATTGAGACCAAATGGTTTAAGATACATGGTACTTTAGTTTAATGAGATAATAATCCCTTATAAGGGTTATTTAAAGGGACTGTCAATCAAATTCTAAATTATTCTCCATTTACATTAAACCTTTATATGTTGAAATATTTCAGTAGTTTTTTTATGAAGGCTGATAACATTTTTTGAAATGAATGACGGAGTTCTAAAGCAGCAAGGGGACAAGAAAGAAAATAGCTGACATATGTCAAAATTTATGTCCCAAAAAATTGTGAATCAAGTTGATAAAAATTGAATTAACAATCCCTTTTTGTAAACAAAATATGTCTTTTGTAAACATGCTACATGTCTTTTATAAGAAAACAGTAAAATTATAATCAATATTAGACAGGGTTCCTTAAAGAACAAAAATATTACGAACAGTAAAATTTGAGAATATAAATAATAATATAAAGGTTTTAACCTAGTTATCTTATAGATTTACATTATACAATACAAATATATGTTTGATTTTTAATTTTCTATAAAGCAAATTTACATTATTTTGTAAAATAACAATTACTCAAAGTATAATCAACATATATCTGACATATTTTATGTACAAAGTCAATTTAATCATGATATTTTTGAGCAAAAAGAAAAACTATCTAGGAGTATAATATAACAAATGGTAAAATTCTAAAACTTGAAAATCTAATAAATCCCTTCATAAACTAAAAAGCCTCCATACAATTCTGCAAAACGTCCGCTAGGGTATTTTCGGATCATGAATGTCTTTAATCTTAAAATAGCAAACAAAATATTTTTGATTAAGCATGTTAAACTATAAAATATTGTTTTACACTGACGAGATGATATCCATAAAATGATTTTCTCTAAAACCGGTTTCTGTAGCAGACCGGAAATCCATTTCACCGGTGTCACATGTTGAACTTGCGGCGCTTAGAAATGAGTCAACTGAAGTGTCAGCTGTTCCGTGGTTGTCAGCTGATCCATGAATATCAGCTGAATTGTGAATCTCATCTAATAGATCGTCAAAGTCCATTGCGTCAAAGTCAGGCAGAATCTGACGATCCCTATAAAAAAATTATTCCATAATTTTTATTTATTTTTTAAATAAAGCTAAAATAAGAAAAGATATCTTTAAGCAGGATCTCGTCAAATTAGAGATTTATGTTCGCTGCAGCAGACTATTTTTTTCTATCACAACTCAACTGTCTCCTTTTTTTAAAATTTGGAAAGGGTCTGTACGGAAGGGCGACGAAGCAACAACCTTTCTAGAAACCTTTTAAAATAAAAATGATTAAAATGATGTCTCAGAGACGTGACACTTTAATGAGTAATACTATTGCTAAGACGTATAAAAGGTTTTATAAAGAAGTATAAGTGCTTAAAGAATACCTTGTTGTATCTGGCTGCTGTTTTAGGAGAAGTTCTCCTTCAAGACGTTCCTCTTGTGACAGCTGCAGCTGATGTTCTAATAATCCCAGCTGTTGATCAAGATCCTCCCCAAGCTGTTGATCCAGCTGTCCTCCTAGCTGGTGTTCAAGATGTCCTCCTAGCTGAAGACCAAGGGGATGAGAATCTCCAAATCCAGAATCTGGACTCGCCAAGGGAGAGAAGGGTTCTAACTTCAGATCCATGTACATAATAATAATAATAATAATAATAATAATAATAATAATAATAATAATAATAATAATAATAATAATAATAATAATAATAATAATAATAATAATGATAATAATAATAATAATAATGATAATAATAATAATAATAATAATAATAATAATAATAATAATGATAATAATAATAATAATAATAACAACAATAATAATGATAATAATAGTAGGTGATTTTCCGCCCCATGTTCTGAACATGTCCTTTGATTGTACTTTATATTATCTAGTTTGGAATGAAAATGATGCTCTTTAATCTAATTTAACCATAGCTTCACCCTTGAATAAACAACTCTGAGATTTCTTTCTTTAGCTTTCATTCAAGCAGTTTTTACATAATCTTATTGTCTCAATATATTTTAGATATGTCACGCACCTCTGCCCCTTTAGTAAAGTAAATTCAAACTATTAGAAGCATAAAGTCGGACCGCGTCAACCATGTTGCACCAGCTAGTCCTGTCCATAGAGTCAGGTACAGTACAAACTGGGACCGGAAAGGTTGACTTGGCTCGGAAATTCAAATGTACGACGGCTGCCCGTGATGTTTGGGAAAGATGGCAATGCTCGATTTACAACGGTTTCCATGATACATGAAGCTGATAAAAATGTGTTTTTTAACTCGAAAAGTTTTTATCTCTGATAATTATTAGCTTGGCTTATTAATTCCAGGCTGAGTACGTGGGTTGACTGTAAAGGGAAAATATATTTACATATTTTACTTTACACTCCTGTATGCCAAGTCCATTAGCGCCTGATCCAATCAGGGTTTAGTCATGTATTTGATGTCTATTCTGAACCAATAGAAACAGTATGGCGGAAACATCTATCTTTCTATCTCTCTCATTATCCAATTAGAGATATGAATCCTTCAATCGGCGCTAACAGTAAATGGAAATATTTATTTCTACTGAAACTATATACATATATATTATATTTACATATTTTCAGAGAATAAGATTTCAGAGTCTTTGTATGCTACTCAAGAAAATAAACAAACACTATGAATACTGAATACTATTGAACAAAATATATCCCTTCATTCCTTCAAATCAGTGAAATCCCCGAAAGTGTTGCCATAGAAAAAAATTGATTTGATTTTATAAAAGATTTTTACAAGTCTGAAATATTCAGCATCTAAAACCTGATTAGTAATTATGATTTGTAATCTTTAAAACAATAAAAGTTGCAAGGAACATTCTTATATAAATTTCTCTTAAGAGACAAATGAGGAAGGATTAAAAATAGCACAGATCTATTGCTGATTATCAACCCGTTCTATTTTTCAATAACACTCTCAGTAATAAAACTAATTTACAGAAGAAGAACGAAGTAAAAGAAAGAATGCAAAATTTCAAGGTTTTCAAACAAAAGATTTAATTGAGTTGAGTTTTAAATTCTTCTCCTCCCTTCATTGGAAAATGTCTAACTCCTATTTTTCAGACTGACGGAATATCTTTGTTTAAAAATTAGTTTAATTTTTCACGATTTGTTATCTATATATAATTTTGGCTTGTCTGTCTGTCTGTCTGTTTGTTTGTATCCAATAAACGTCAAAACGGCTGAACCGATCGGGCCCAATTTTTTTGTGGGACATCTAGGGACCCCAGGGAAGGTTTATGAATGATCAAAGTTTCAAATATTTGTCTCCATCAAAATTCGATCTTCACTAAATTTTTGAAAATTTTGAAAATCCACGAAATATTTTGTGAAAATCCGCGAATTATTTTTGTTTTGTTTTACGATGTACACAAAGAGAACATGTTCACAATTAATTTAGAAGATGGGCGCGAAGCGCCCCCTAAGACTAGTCTTTTAAAAGAAATGTCGCAATTGAAAGTGTTTTTAGATACTTCTATATTCCTAATCTTGGACTTAAAAAGTATAGAAACCAACAATTTGTGAGCAAAAATAAAAAAATCAAGGAAAAAGGACAATTTCTTTGAATCTAATTTGCAAAAAGAAGTTGCAACGATACCTTCGAAAACTTTATCTGATCAATAATGCGGAAGATATGGTAGTTTTTCCAGATTTAAAAGGGGTTGATTCTGATAATTTTCACATGATTTCCTACGTTAGAAATTCGCAATTCCCTTTTTTCAAATTCAGTTTTCTAAACTATAAACATTGATTTATACTTCATACTTGATGAAACAACGCTGTAAAGGGTTTACACTGTTTGAATTGGACATCGCCATCTTTGCTTGGAGGTTCACTTGAAATATCGCTTTCAGTCCCTTTAATGCTATTACAGTTCCTTAAAGAAACACTCTGAATACTTGAAGTTGAAACAAGAAAATCATTCCGTTCACTCCAATCAAACTCCTCAAGAGGAATACATTTCCCTGCTGACAATGAATAACATTTAATTCGGCATATTCGGTAGACCTGAGGCCCAAATTTAAAGAATTTGAACTGCGTACCTAAACCGCCAATATCCGGTTCCAATTGAGCGCCAGCTTAAATCTCAAAATACTTATAAAAATTTCCAGCTGAACCAACTATGTTTGAACCACGTCTTATGTGTGAACCACGTTTACTTTACAATAGTTTAGATGATTTACCTGTAATTCCTGTTTCTTCATTCGTAAACTTTCTCCTGTTTCTCCTGCTCCTAGTCCTGCTCCTGTTTCTGCTGGTGGTCCTAGATCTCCCTCTTGTCCTGGTTGAAGGAGAAGATGGGGTTCACAATCAAACAGTTGACTGAGAACCTCGTTCTTAATCTCGTTTACAGGACAATATTCAAGGGGTTCAATCTTTACCTGAAAATCAGGTTTTTATACAAAAAATGTTCTTTTAAATCAATAAAAATGTCAGCTCTCAGAAAGGAATTAAATATCAAATGACACTGGCAGTTCATTTGAAGTACCAGACTGGATTTTAGACAGCTATAGTAAGTTACGCTCAAATGTTATAGCAATGTCGTCTTCATGGCAATGAACACTCAAATCCTCATATGACGTAACTGATTGTTGGCGGAAGATGAAGTAAGAACCGGTGAGAGGGAGGGAAGGATTTTCTCCGCTTTTCAGATGTTAAAAGTTTTAACGGATTTTAAGTGTCCATTGCTCTAGAGACCACCCTTTTTTTCTAATTACAGTAAGAAAAGGGCTAAAATGTCTGACAAATAAAATGGCACAATCATTTCTTGAATAAAGAATTGGATCATAAATCGTTTACGACACGTTTATTAATTTTTGGAAGTTCCTGAAAATGCTACCAAACCTATTAAAAACACTCTTTAGTCCCTGACATATATTTGGAATAATTGTTTCCTAATTTGATTTGTTGGGTAAAATTCAAAAAGGTCTGAAAGAGACTATCGGTGTAATTTCAATTAACCCTTTATTTAATGAGGGACTGATTCACAATAGTACCCTTTAAACCTTTATCTGATCAATAATAAGGAGGATATCGTCTTTTTTTCCAGGGTTTGATTCTAGCAATTTATTCCATTGTTTCTAGCATAAATCCGCAAGTTACTCGGGATAGAAAAAACAACAGTTAAATTGAGATTTCAAAGAGAAAAACCTAAACCTGAATGATTCTTTCATTCTTGATCTGTCAAAGCTTTTATAGGTACCGGTGTGAATCGAACATAAAAATGTTAACCTGTTGTCTGAATAATGAAGGGTAAGTGTCCGCTATAACTGAGTGTGAGTTTGTCTGTAGGTTTGACTGTGTGTTTGTTTCCATAGTTCTTCTTCTGCTAAATTCAGGTTTAAAATCTTCAGCGGGCGTTGGAGTTGCAGGCTCACTCTTTACTAGCTTCTCTTTTCTAGTAGCAGTATCATCATCATCATCATCATCATCATCATCATCATCATCATCATCATCATCATCATATTAATTTGTTGTACCTTAGAATTTCGTTAGGATCGACTGCAAATGATTCTACATAGTTTGGAAAGCCTATACTTGAGAACAGGTTCAATGCTTCCTAAAAAAGGGGTTTCTTTAGCAGGGTTACACGGAAAGTATGAGATTGTAAAGACGACCTGAAACTCTTTAAATTCAACGATTCCGAGGTTAAATTAAGTCTTCTGTCAGAAATATGATCTTTTTATGGCTGATTCAATGATTTCACAAAGAAAAAAACAAGTTGCAGGGAATCATAAATGTAAGAAAAGAGACAGTATGAATTCTGTACAGTCGTCTTTAAAGCGACATTGGTAAACTGGTTTTTTTTAACTTTGTCTCATTCCTATTTTTCTCTTTGCTTTTTCTTCATTTCCCTGGTTTCTAAAAACTATGGAATAGGAAGACAAGTTATCTTCTGTATCTATGATCTTATTAGAAAAAGAAAAAAGATATAACTAAGTGAAATGGGCCTGTGTACACTGCACAGTTGCTGTGTTCTATGTCCATTGGACTATTTGGCAAAATCATAACTTGACAGTCGTCTTAAAATTTCACATTTTTTTAAATCTTGATTTTATAATGCTTTCAGTTGAAAACTTTAATTTAAAATAAATCAAATATGTTGTCAGTAAATAGATTAACCCAGAACTTTCAGGTGGTCATTAAAGGGACTGAAAGGCCGAAGCCTAAACATTTTAGGAGTTAATTGAGACCAAAATTAGTTCTATCTAATGTCTCTGTCTGGAGAAATTGATATAAAACTGTGTCAAAGTTAAACGAAAACTCTTATATATGTGATATGGCATTTGAATCAAAGTTTAAAAAGATAATATTCAGCAAATACGGAACGAATATGAAGATTACAATAACCCAGAGGTGCTTAGCAATTTTAGGTAATTTATATATTAAAATTTTTCATTTTTAAGTTTTTCATTAAAATAAGACGCTGTAATTTTTATGACGATTTTTATTGCTCTCAATATTTCAGATATTTTACTTGGCAGAGACACCTAGCGGCCAAAAACTCGTCATCAAAAGTACAACGTATGATTTTAAAGAAAGCTAAAAAAGAAAACTTAAACTGTTTTTGTACTAAACTTGTACCTGACTTGTATAAGAGGATGAGTTGGAGGAGTGGGCCGTGGTTTGACCGGAAGTAGGAGCCAGACCGGAAGCAGGAGCCAGAACGGAAGTAGGAATCAGACCAGAAGTAGGTATCAGACCACGTGCTAACATTAGTCTTCTTAACAATTAAATTTTGTACAATTCACAAACAAGTTTAGGAGACTGTCTGTGTGAAAAGTGTCGATTTCCGAAAATGTTTCTTTCTTTTTCTTCTGGCGCACAAATGCGCAATTAATTTTGTTGAGAAACAGCCAAAGAAAATAATCAACTTTAAGATAGAACAATAGAAATAATTCCACCGTTTTTACTCCGACAACGGTTTCAAGGGTTCACATGGGACATTAAAATTTCTCTTTTTCGAGTCGAATATCAAAACATGAATTCTCATGCCCAGAGGGTTAGGAATATTATGTTAAGTTTGGGCCGAAAAGAGTTAAAAATTCAAAATATTTTGGTTTTTAATACATTTCAATTTACTTCAGAGTCTTTATCTGTTCTTAAATCTTGATATTGCCAATAGAAAATTCCCGAATTTGCATGCATATTGCATAGGAAGTAGAAATAAATTCTAATTAACATTTTTACAAATTTTTCACATCTTTACACATTTTACTGAGCAAAATTGCGATTCTAGAAATGTTCAGTTTTCTTATTATAAATGTTTTCATCTTTAAATTAAAAATAAAGATTGATTATGATGTTTGTTTCCATTTACATACAAATTTATAAAAACATATTCGTCTTTAACGTAAAATTGTCTCACTTAGGGTTATAAAAAACCGAAACCTTTTCTATAACTTACAGATTACTTTTATTAATTCTTATCAAAATCCAAAATTAGGAATTATAATCTAAAACTACAGGATTTGAAAAGTTTCTAAAATTGTAAAAAATGTGTCCGCCAAGCATGAGAAAACACGAGAATTAAATTCAGTCTCGTCTTCCGGCGTCAGAATTTTATCTGTCCGGCCTTAGCTGAGGTCAGGATTTTATCAATCCGGCCTCAGCTGAGATCAGAACTTTTGATTATCCGTTAAACAAGCGGTAATCCGTATCTTATGATAATCCGTATCTTATGATAATACATATCTTATGATAATCCGTATCTTATGATAATACATATCTTATGATAATACATATCTTATGATAATCCATATCTTATGATAATCCCTATCTTATGATAATCCGTATCTTATGATCAAAATTGATCGTTGTGGATAAGCACTGTTTCGTACAAAAGTTTCGATCTCTGAACACATTTTTAACGCCAAAGAAGGAAATGCATCAAGTAAATCAGAGACGTGTAGTATATGTAGTAAACTATCTGATCTATACCCTCCCCCCCATCTATCTATCTATCTGTCTTTTTATATATATATTATCAGTACATGAATCTATTTTTCTATCTATCTATCATCTACCGTATATATTTATCTCTACTCTATCTATTTTATATCCATATACCTTTTCCACATATAAGTAAATATCTGCAACATTCCATTATCAGAAAGTGAAGAATACGACATTTGATTAATTCTTTCGATGAATTCGTTATTAAGGGTTTCACTGTATCTAAATTGTTAGCTCTATCGTTCAATCTATCGTTCAATCTATCGTTCGATTTATCGTTCGATCTATCGTTCGATCTGTCCCTGCAAACATTCATTCTCCGATATGCCAATGTTAAACATCATTTCCAGAATTATTTACTCGACATCTTCGATTTAAATGTTTCCTGGGATCGTTCGTTATATCTATCTATCTATCTCTTGATCCATCTATCTATCTCTTGATCCATCTATCTATCTCTTGATCCATCTATCTATCTCTTGATCTATATATCTATCTATCCATCTACACTTCTATCTCTTGATCCATCTATCTATCTCTTTATCTATCTATATATCCATCTATACTTCTATCAAGGTCTAAAAAGAAAACATCTATCAAAATACCTCTGTTGCAAGTTTCTGTGAAGGATTTGTTTCTCCATATTTTCCGTCACTAAACAAGAAAAGACGACTTTTAGAATCTTCTTTCAATGAAAAATATTTAATTAAATTTTTGACATAAACAATGGTTGTCGTCTTCGCTAATTATTTCCTCTGTAATTTCTGCATTAAAACTATGAAAAGTGAAATTGTGTCCTAGGTAAATACAAAATCCCATAGCGGTATTTATAACTAAACAAAAGATAAAGACGAAAATGTTACTCCTATTATTTGATTATCATTGTATTGACACCGATAGACATCTTGAAAATTTTACAGCGAGACATTAGACAACTTTACAATTTGACAACAAGACAGATAAATACATTTCGACAACTTTTAGACTGTTAAAAAACTTTATACAGTGATGACCAGAAAACTCGACTATTAGACTTTTAGACTTGCGCAGTGTAAATAGACCTATTTCATTTTATACGTGATTAAATAATTTACTAGTAAAGCTTTTTGCTTTGTAACAACATCAAATTACTTTGTTACCATTTTCGTATTCTACAGTTTTTTGGTTATCACTGTATGACAACTACAAATGACTAGACGATTAGACAACTTTTAAAAAATATATTTTTTATCCCCCCTTATAATTGTTTATTGGTTTAATTGGTGTAACAACTTTATATGGCTATAAACTAGATAAACTATACTACTGTTGGCGTACAGAGATAAAATATAATACCTTTAATTGTTTATTGGTTTAATTGGTGTAGCGACTTTATATGGCTATAAACTAGATAAACTATACTACTGTTGGCGTACAGAGATAAAATATAATACCTATAATAGTTTCTGTATGTGTCGGTGTAGCCACTAGTTCACCTTGACCCGCCTTTTTAGAGGCGTCATAATGCGTTACAGTCACCTTAATTATCAAATTTATAATAATAATAAAAATGATGATAACTANAATAATAATAATAATAATAATGATAATAATAATAATAATAATAAGGATACCTTAGTCCCTGCTGGAAGCGTGGCTGCCCAGGAAGATATATCAACACTATTCGTTAACACTGTTGTTCCTAGATATAATATTTGTGAGCAGTCCGTTTTCATAAAATAACTAAAAGGAAGGGGCATTTCTTCCTCTTTTCTAATTCTTGGTAGATTTGTACAAGAGGTCTAAATGTCAAATCAAAAATGAGAAACTAGCGTGATGTTTGCGCACCTCTTATAACGGACATACACTTTTGATAAACTTTTTTTTTTGAAATAAAAATTTCGATTTTTTCTTTCCCAATCGCACAAATTCTTATTCTTTGTTCAAAAATATATAACAGAAACGCATCTTCACTGTAAAATCAAGCATTTATTGATTTTAAAAATTCTGAAGTGTAGATTTTTGCCACCAATAAAAAAAATAAAAATACTTATTTAACACCCCCGGCATAATATTTGTAAATGAAAAGTTTTATTTAAAGTACGAGACTACAGTTCAGGGAAATAACAATTATAAATAATCAGGTCAAAGAGCTTCCACTTCCTTTGTAATGGACGTGTATACTTTCTGATAAAATGGCGTCATGACATTTTATTGAAAGAGGGACCGATTCACAACAGTACACTTTAAAACTTCACCTGTACTGTACTGTACTGTACTGTACTGTACTGTACTGTACTGTACTTTACTTTACTGTACTGTACTTTGCTGTACTGTACTTTACTGTACTTTACTTTACTTTTCTGTACTGTACTGTACTGTACTTTACTGTACTTTACTGTACTGTACTGTACTGCACTTTATTGTACTGTACTGTACTGTAATGTACTGTACTTTACTGTACTGTACTGTACTTTACTGTAATCTACTGTACTGTACTGTACTGTACTGTACTGTACTGTACTGTACTGTACTGTACTGTACTGTACTGTACTGTACTGTAATGTACTGTACTGTACTGTACTTTACTGTACTGTACTGTACTGTACTGTACTGTGCTGTACTGTACTGCAATGTTTATTAATTTACCTAAGTTTGCTGTCTCAACGTCTAGAAGTTTAAAATTAATTTAAACATATTTTTACTTTATTTCAACATTTTTTGTTTTATTCAAATGTCTACATGATTTTTCATGACAATCATTTTGCCAAAACCGTTTTTTCAGCACCCGTTTAAGTCAATTTAATTTCATTGCTTATAATCTATTAGAAGTTGAGTTTTTGCCACAAAGTCTGATTTTCTAATCTCTATATCTTTGTAACCCAATGTCGTAGACCTTAGATATTTCAAATTATAAATACTTATAGATAAATTAATCTAAGTTTGAAATATCAAAGGTTTGCACTATCAGGTTGCAAAGGTATTGGGATCAGAAGATTTGAGCTTGTGTGTCAAAAACTCAAATCCTTTGACTCGTTTGTTTGTTTGTAACCGATAAACGTCGGAACTGTCTACCAGAAACAGCCCACATTTTAAGGAACTTCGTCTGACCTAAGGAAAAGTTTGCGGCAATCCGAAACTTTAAAAAACTTTAAATGTTTGAATCCACCAATAAATAAAAACAGAAAATCTGCAAATCTTCTTTAAATCTTTAAATGCTTGAAGAAAAAATGTGTTCACCCAGAAAAATCTAAAATTATTAGATGAGAGAGATGAGGGGCACGAAGCTAAAATTATTAGATGAGAGAGATGAGGGGCACGAAGCTGAAATTATTAGATGAAAGAGATGAGGGGCACGAAGCTGAAATTATTAGATGAAAGAGATGAGGGGCACGAATCTGAAATTATTAGATGAGAGATATGAGGGGCACGAAGCGCCCTGTAATTTTCACCTGTTTAGTTTTGTGTGTTTAATGAGACCATTTCTATAAGTAAATCTGGTTCCACACTGGGGACACCAGTAGGCCTTCTCCCCCTGAATATATTCATTTATTCATTTATTCATATATTTATTCATTCATTTATTCATTTATTCATCCTTTTATTTATTTATTCATAAATCCTTTGATTTATTCATTCATTTATTCATTAATTCTTTCATTTATTCACTCATTCATTCTTTTATTCATTTATTTATTCATTCATTTATTAATTCATTAATTTATTCATTCATTCATTTATTCATTCTTTTATTTATCCCTTTATTCATTCATTCATTCATTTATTCATTGATTCATTGATTCATTGATTCATTTATTCACCCATTCACCTATTTGATTATTCATTCATCTTTCTGTTAATTCATTAATTCATTTATTTAATCTTTTAATTATTTTACTCAATAGTTTTTCTAGAAATAAATATTTATTAATTTTCATTAATTTATTACTGATGTCACTGAGTTAAACAACTTCAGTGTACTTCAAGTGTACTTCAGTGTACAGCAGTGTACTGCATGTGTACTGCATGTGTACTGCATGTGTACTGCATGTGTACTGCATGTGATCTTGTTCAACCCCATTGAATCTATATTGGATCTATCCAACTGTATAATTTAAATCTTTCGTTGCATTATTCTGCTTAAAATTCTACCTATCTATTTATTTATCTTACTATTTCTTTATCTACATGTTGTTCTATTATCTATCTATATATTTATCTACATATCAATCTGTCTATCTAATTATCTTTATATCTATATATATCCATATTTGTATCTATCTCTCTAATTAGCCAATGTCCTTGGAAATCTTAAAATTCTACACATTCTACTAGACTGTGTTTAGGGGATATTATAACTCTCAGAGCTTCAACTTAAAACATTCCGTGTNGTAAACGTACTTTAAAGGTATATTGCCTATAAGTACTTGCTAGTGAAAAAGTCCATTTATAGAGTGGCATGTCCGATTCACACTTTAAACCTTTGTCTGGGTAACAAGGAAAAAGACATCAGTGCTTGTCTATCCAAAAAGAACATTGCTCATTTTTCAGTGTGTCTGAAGAAGAAATGCGCAAGTCAATTTTACAGAGAAACCACAATTGAAAATAATCAATTTTAAGCGAGACAAAAAAAATTTAATGTGTCATAACTTTGTCTACACACTATTAGTGGGGTTTGACCTGATTTTACAAAAACTTTAAAAAACTAATTTTTCCAGTTTTTACAAAAATGTGGAAACAGTATTTAGAGTACAAGATCTAGTATACTTCATGAATAGGAAACCAGAGCTGAACACTTTAGAATTGTGGATATCGAAATCAATGCTTAATCTTCTCTTACTTGTTAATCTCAAGATTAATCTAATATTAAGTATGCATCCACAAAAGTGTATATAACTCAACCAATCCAGCACAGTTTAGGAAAACCGGAACAGCCAGTGGCGCAACTAGCACTTTTGTGAGGGGAAGGGGGGAGGGGGCGAAATTAAATTTTGAGGGGCTGGGGTGGTGAGTGCAGGGGGCTTACAACCGTTTCAAGATTTCAGCGCGTAATCAGTTTTAGATAATCTTAATTTTTCATTGTTATCTTAGTGATAATGAAATAAATAAGTGTTAATTCTGTTATTTTCCTTCATTGCCTATCACGCATGAATCCGTAAGCCAATTTAGTTGATAACCCACGATTGAAAATGATTAATTTTTAAGTAGACAAATAAGAATATCTCATTTATCCTTGATGAGACAAAGGTTTTAAACGGTACCACGTTATAAATTCGAAGTAAATTGAAATGACATCTTTACAGTTCCATTGAAAATGACAAATTGCTACTAAATATGTGAGAAATGTTATATTTTTTAAAGAAAATACAAATGTTGGAATTTTCTATTTATGCTCGACTAGCCGAATATAAAGAATTAACCGTATTTAACTCATTAAGACTTTTGGCATGCTTTCGGAGATTCGTTTTAGAGCTAAACTGTTTTTAATATAATTTTCCTGTTTGAAATAAAGAGATTGTTACCTAGTTTGCCACAAACGCCAATTTTCTAATCCATAGACCTTTGATATTTTAAACTTAGACTATTTGATTTGACAGAATTCATAGTTGGTAATATCTAAGGTCTACGACGTTGCAGCAAAGAATTGCTGCAAAATTAGAGTTTGTGGCAAAACTAAATTCATTTGTTAAAATTTAGATTGTCTATATTATAAAGCTTTTCGCTTATATATATTTGTATGTATATTAGCTACAGCTGGCCAAACGGCTGGACCCAATGGGCTGAATTTTTTTTGAGGGAACCCTTAAGTTCCCCGGGGGTAACATAGGCTATAAAAATCGCAAAAATTTCGATTTATTGCTTAAAATCAAATTTTTTTTCTTTCAAAAATCAAACGTTGAGTTCATCAGTTACTGATAGTATTTATTATTTTTGTACCTTGTGTTTGTTGCGAATGATCTCGGGAGTTTAAGAGTTCCATGTTGAAGTTATTTTCAGAGACATTGTTATACTCAAATTGTTCCTCCTTTTTTACAACTCTCCTGGAACATAATATAGTTAGATTATGGAACACTCAAACTGTTCCTCCTTTTTTACAACCCTCCTGGAACATAATATAGTTAGATTATGGAACNGTTAGTCTCGACTCTAGATGGGTTAGTCTCGACTCTAGATGGGTTAGTCTCGACTTTGTGAGTTTTGTAAAAGTTGTTCAGTATTCCTATTCGTGTTCAGTATTCCTATTCGTGTTTACCGTGTTTACCGCTAATTTAAGTGTGGATCTATTAGAATAGAAAGATTATCCTACCGCCGCTGCAATCGTTATTGGTTCTAAATAGTCACTACAAGCGCGGCAGTGAACCCTGCCTGGATTAAACGCTACCGGATGGTTGAAACATGGGTTGGTAATTTACTAATCTTTTAAAATTAAACTCAGCTACACGAAAGCTCAGTCCCAACATATTTGAAAGCTCGAGCCTTATTTTAGTCCTGAATGGCAGCTAAGTCTTGAAACTAGTTTTCAAGGATTATTTAAATCCTGCCCAAGGGGAAAAAACTAAACAAACAGAATATGTAAATCATATGAAATTTAAAATTTCGAATCTAAGAATTCATCATGAAAATGTTAGTTACTTTTTAGCTCTGTAAATATCCGTTTATACCAATCTGGTTTAGATAATCTTAATTTTTCNAGCCTGAAACCCAGTATAAAAGATGCATGATCCGTGCCAGTACATCACATACTGTACATATATGCATTCAGTCGTACTGTGTACAGTCGACCCAGCACGTTATATGCAATAAATGTAGCCTGGCAAGATCACAGTCACGGTGTACATTTGAATATCCGAGTTGGACCAACCTTTGCGGTCCTAGTTTGGACTGTACCGCCAATTTGCAATTACTAAAGCGGTAGATCTCTGCGCAGTGCCTCTTGTGTGTTGTAAATACACAGACGTGATAATATTTACCTTTGAATAGCTTCCAGAATTTTTAGATCAAGTCCTGACTTCTCTATTCTGCCAGGGCTACCCAGGCTTGATACAGGCTTCTTTATTTGGTTTCTATTTAGTTGTGTACTGTTGTTGTTGTTGTTGACGTTGATGTTGTTGTTGTTGTTGATGATGTTAATGTTTGAGACATCGTTGAAGTTTTCTAGTTTTATATCATCCTAAAACAAAATAAACAAAAAATATAAAATTGAAAAAATATATCGTGTTTTTTTTGGTTGCAATAAAATCACCTGAAGAGAAAATTTTGTAATTATTCTTGATCTTTTCTTTAAAATTGTTTCTCCTTCAGATGTTAGAACTTTCTTCGGACACCTGATATATAGATAGATAGATAGATAGATAGATAGATAGATAGATAGATAGATAGATAGATAGATAGATAGATAGATAGATAGATAGATAGATGGATATATAGATAGATAGATAGATAGATAGACAGACAGATAGATAGATAAATGGGATGGATAGATTTCATCTTGTTAATGAATTAGTAAATATCTGCTATCTGGTGACTGCAAATTTTTTCCTTGTAAATATCTAAATTTGTTTTAGTAATTGAATGTAGCAGTCAAAGATGCACTGCATTTATCATGTATTTTTACATTTTTTGTCAAACACGAGAATTTTAACTTTAAAACGCATGCACACGGTTTTTATATTAGTTTCATCTATTAAGATTTAAGAAATCAAATTTGGAGAAGACAAAATAAAAGAAAAGTAGATCGATTTAACCCAAAAAGTTATGTCGTTGTGCAAATTATTTGTTATCTTTGCGCCATTTCCAGACTGCACCGGGTAAAAGGTGGATTTAATGCATCTAAACAGATCTTTATCTTCCTGCTGTGCTAAATAATGTCCCCCTTGTAATTTAAATCGGCAATTAAATGTTTCAGATTCTCATTCTTCAGACGCTCACTCAACCCTCACCTAAACTTTAGATTTAAAGAGACTGTGCGCCAAAAATTAAGTAAATAATAAATAAACTGTTTTTATTGTTTATACACAACGTAAAAAAAACTATATTTTTGGTTTTCTTTCATAATTGTTGAGGCGCTTTATTCCCATAAAACAAATTGTACCAATTAAGCAATAAAAGCTACAAAACAAAAAGAGTTTAAAGAAAAAGATAATTTTAAAGGGACTGTAAACGTAATTTTAAGTGACCCTTTTTTTAAAAAGTGGCAGATTCGAAACATAATTTCCTCTTAAACTCTTATCAGGAAGATATTGCCGTCTATCTTGAAAAGTGTTGAATTCGTCAAATAATCTTTACTGTCTTTTCAGCATAAATCCAGAAATGATTTTTAACGAAAACAGGTGAAAATGTAACATTCGTGAATCTATAAATAAAGTGAAAATGTGTTTTTAAAAAAACATTATTTTCCAGTATTATACAATAAAGAATTACAAGTAAACCTTTAATATTTAAACAAATAATATTCATCTATCTATCTATATATATGTCTATATTGTTATACTGTTTCTATTGGTTCAGAATAGACATTAAACACATGACTGAAAAATGATTGGATCAGGCGCTAATGGACTCAGCATACAGGAGTGGGGGCTGGTTACAAATCTTTCATTAAAACTAATATGTTTATTTTTGTCCAGATTTTTATAAAAAGTTTTATCATTTTCCTTTCTTTATTTATAAAATTTAAAAACTGAAACAAAAAGTTCAATAATTTATTAATTTATTGATCTATTTTTTCATTATTTTCACTATAATTGATTATTTCAATATATTAACTTACCGAATGTTTCCTTCTGTGTTCGTTTAGTTGTTGTTTTGTTTTACAGGTAAATGTGCATTCAGGGCAGGGGTAGGGACGCTCACCACCGTGGTCCATTAGATGCTGCTTTAACTATATAAATATATCCATTAGATGCTGCTTTAACTATATAAATATATTCATTAGATGCTGCTTTAACTATATATATATATATATATTCATTAGATGCTGCTTTAACTATATAAATATATCCATTAGATGCTGCTTTAACTATATAAATATATCCATTAGATGCTGCTTATATATAAATATATTCATTAGATGCTGCTTTAACTATATAAATATATCCATTAGATGCTGCTTTAACTATATAAATATATCCATTAGATGCTGCTTAAACTATATAGATATATTCATTAGATGCTGCTTTAACATATAAATATATCCATTAGATGCTGCTTTAACTATATAAATATATCCATTAGATGCTGCTTTAACTATATAGATATATTCATTAGATGCTGCTTTAACTATATAAATATATTCGCTAGATGCTGCTTTAACTATATAAGTATATTAATTAGATGCTGCTTAAACTATATAAATATATTCATTAGATGCAGCTTAATAAATATAAAAATATTCATTAGATGCTGCATTAACTATATAAATATATCCATTAGATGCTGCTTTAACTATATAAATATATTCATTAGATACTGCTTTAATCATGTGTTATGTACTGTGAATATTGAAATATGTAAAAGTAGTATTTACATATATGTACTTTGCACTAGGAATAACGTACTTTGCTTTGAAAAATGTAATATGAACTATGTACTATAAAAGCATTTGATATTTTCTATGATCTGTGTACTATGTTCTTTGAACTAAACGCTATAAATGTACTTTTAAACTTTACTATGTACTAAGCTTAGACAGCAGCAAAATTCAAGGCTAGGAAAGGCGCAAGGGATGCACAGTGCTCTAAAGTGGTGGGTTTCGAGGTTAACATTTGGTGCATTAAAAAAAATATACATCAAAAAAGAATAAATTTAAAATTAGGAAACTGTGAAATATGGAATAATAAAGTGTATTTCATGTTTTCTGGTTCTCACTGTTCTGAAATGCAAAATTTTGAAATTTTAAAAAAATTTTAATTTTCCCGAAGTTATATTTTCGAAAATATCAAGTTTATCTGAAAAATGTTTTCTTGAAAAATTAAATCACATTTAATCTTATTAANTAGTTTACTCAACAAGTATATTATTTCAGAAATTGATTGGTTTCAGGAAATTTAGTATAACACATGATGAAACGTTATTTGTTTTGTGGAAACTGCGTATTTTTCTAGGAATATTCTCCAAATGACTCTACTCTAGTGTTGTCTGCTAAATTTGTTTATTTTACTTCTAATTTTCCACAGTTTTCTTATACCCAGGCTAAACACGTTTTTGTGTTCGGCAAATGTGTGTGTTTGTCCGACAGAAAATATTTGTGTGTTTCATTATTTGTCGTAATAAAATTATATTTTCTTCCATTGATTATTTTCATAGAACTCACAAAAGATGTTTGTGTGTTTAAATCAAAAACGTTTTTAATAAAATGTCTTTATTGATGTTTATTGTAATGATAGATGTTATATTTTATAAAACACTTTTACAATGATTTTCAATAGACTCTCTATTTCAGGGTGACATCTCCGATTACCAACGGGGTACCCTTCAAACCTTCGTTTTTTCATTTTAAAAAGTNTTATATTTTATAAAACACTTTTACAATGATTTTCAATAGACTCTCTATTTCAGGGTGACATCTCCGATTACCAACGGGGTACCCTTCAAACCTTCGTTTTTTCATTTTAAAAAGTGTTTAATTCTTAATATTTCTTTCATTGCAGCATAAATCCGCATGTCACTTTTACAAAGAAACCCAAAGTTGAACATTATCAATTTTAGAAATTTAAGGAAAAAAAATAAGGTTATCTTAGTCATTCTTTCTCAGAAATAAAGGTTTAAAGGGTATCGTTGTGGATAGACCATAATGTCACATTTAATTACGTTCTTGTCCCTGTAACAAGTTATTACTAAATAAATAAACATGAATAGGCCTCATAATGCCCTATTGCCCCTTCTTAATCATAGGGGTTGTGAGTATTAATGTTTTTTTTTATGTCCAAAACAATTGAGTGAAGTGCAGTGATGATGTAATTACAACACTAAAAACTCATTTAAAAATATTTTCATTTTCCGGGGAAAATTTGAAAGTACGAACAGATGACGAATGATTTTTTAAATTTGTGTCTAGTCCATGTTGCAGAGTACATAGATACGACCGGATATTTTACATTTTTTGGAAAATATAGAAATTCAACAAGTTGGACTTTTTTGCAAAACTTTTAAAAGTGTTTTAGGGTCTTTGTGAAATACTTGAACCCCTTGACCACTGGACCCTTTGAACCTCTTGACCACAGGACCCCTTGAACCCCTGGACCACCTGTACCCGTTGAACCCCTTGACCACCTGTACCCCTTGAACCCCTTGACCACCTGTACCCCTTGAACCCCTTGACCACNTTACACTAGTACCCTTTGACCACAGGAACCCTTGAACCCCTTGACCCCGTGAATCGTGAACAGACAGTTTATTAAAAGCTTGAATCAGACCTAGTAATTGGATTCACTTTCGTCATTCATGTCCTTAGAGCTAGAGAAGCTCGAGGCCATGCTTCATGCTAAGTTTAGTTAGATAGAGAAAATTAGGTCTGTGCAACGTTTCGTCAACTAATGTGAGCTTTTTAGGATTAACGGAAACTTGCACATGGGTCCTTTTGTAACTTTGTGGCATGATCTGAACCAGGATTTTCCTGTCTGGTGTAAACATACTGGGTTATCCACAAAGGATGAGATTGTAAAGACGACATAAATTAAGTCTTCTGCCTTGAATTTAGCTTTGTATTTGATTATTTAGTGACTTGGCAAAGAAAGAAAGAATTTGATAATTGCAGGAAAACATGAATATAAGGTAACATACATTATAAATTCTGTACAATCGTCTCTGAAGTCTCATCCTTTGGGGTTAACCCTGTACTACACATTTACTTGTACCAGTCCATCTAGTGAACCCAGTGTTAAGAAGATCCAGCGCATTTTAAGCAGAAGTTTCGGTTGGCTTGTTGCATATATTCCTTTTACGAACTGACAATTTGTTAAAGCAGGAATATATACTTATCAAACTAAATTGTTAACCAACTACAACTTGATTAACAAAGGTTAGGAATATATACTTGTCAAACTAAATTGTTAACCAACGACAACTTGATTAACAAAGGTTAGGAATATATACTTGTCAAACTAAATTGTTAACCAACGACAACTTTATTAACAAAGATTAGGAATACATACTTGTCAACCTAAATTGTTAACCAACTACAACTTGATTAACAAAGGTTAGGAATATATACTTGTCAAACTAAATTGTTAACCAACTACAACTTGATTAACAAAGGTTAGGAATATATACTTGTCAAACTAAATTGTTAACCAACTACAACTTGATTAACAAAGGTTAGGAATATATACTTGTCAAACTAAATTGTTAACCAACGACAACTTGATTAACAAAGGTTAGGAATATATACTTGTCAAACTAAATTGTTATAACTTGATTAACAAACGAAAAAACATCAACAGTAAAAGCACATTCCGCCGCCCAGTTCTAGATACAGCATGTTGAATTTAAATACTTTCAATGCATTAGATAGTAAGATTTCAGATTTAAAGTGGGAGAAATCGGTCAATATTTACCCGGACCAGTCAATCAATCAATCAGGAGATCTACGTTCAAGGGATTGGTCAGTTATTTTGGTTATGTTTGAGGTAACAATTTGTTAAGGATTCAAGTTGCACAGAATGTTTCTAAAATTTTATATTTAGAGCTCATTTGAAATTTTTCAACTGTGTACTGTTATGTCATATAATTGACTTCAATAATAAGTATACAATTTAATAACCAATCAATCAATTATTCCATTAAACAATCAATCAATCAATCAATCAATCTAACCTGCCATTTTGTTCTGAAAACTTTAGAGCAGACACCACACTGCTCGGGATATTCTGAGTTATGAATTTTCTGATGAAGCCTCAAGGTTCTCACTTCCTATAACATCATTGAAAATGAATGCTTTAAGCAAGGATTTAATGCAAGGAAAGTTATTTCAGAGGTGTACGCATCTTTTGTACTGCAGTGTACTGTCACTGGGCGGTAATGTAAACAGAAGACGGATGTCGAAGCCTGACATGGGACCCATCTTTCACATAAAAAATCAATGAAATATTCTGGTCATAGGAAACTATTATGTGAATTATCATAATTTTTAAAATTTAATGCTTTTAACCTCCTCGGATACTAAACGAACACTGATGCATCAATTCTTGTTTACAAATTCCGCCCAGAGAGAACTGGTTTTAATATGTAAGCAGAGTATACGCAACTGCAATTAACTTTCCTTGCATTGCAACCATTGCATTAAGTATGGTTTGGCTTGCAAACATTTCAATTTGCATGCAACTTACAGAGTTGAAGCAAATGCCAAAATGTCTTTATTTTTCTAGCGATAAAAAAAAATTTGCCATGTAAAAGAATCAACTCTGGGTTCTGTCACCTAAATGTAACATTCCAAAGTACAGAAATCTATTTGGATATTGTAAAGGATTCTCCAAAAAAAAGTTGTGAATAAATCTGAAATGAGATATATGAACTGAGCTGAGAACTCTTGAATGGGATATCTTTAATCCTGATTGGTTAATTAATCTGGATATTAATAACAAGAGGAGGACATGCATTATTTAATCTGGAGAAGAACTCTTGAATGGGATATCTTTAATCCTGATTGGTTAATTAATCTGGATATTAATAACAAGAGGAGGACATGCATTATTTAATCTGGAGAGTAAGAAGAAGAGGAGATCAAGCAATGATCTCAATATCCCACATTCTAAAGTTTTCAGCTCTGGAGAGCAAGAAGGAGAGGAGATCAAGCAATGATCTCAATATCCCCCGTTTTAAAGTTTTCAGCTCTGAGCTGGGAACTCTTGAATGGAATATCCCTAATCCTGATCGGTTAAATAATCTGAAGATTAATAACAAGAGGAGGACATGCATTATTTAATCTGAGCTGGAAACTTTAGAATTGGATATCCTTAATCCCGATCGGTTAATTAATCTGGAGATTATTAACAAGAGGAGAACAAGCATTATTTAATCTCGAGATTAAGAAAAAGATGTGATCAAGCATTAATCCTGATATCCACCATTCAAAAGTTCCCAGCTCTGGAGAGTAAGAAGAAGAGGAGATCAACCAATGATCTCAATATCCCCCGTTCTAAAGTTTTCAGCTCTTATCTTAAAAATAATAATTTAGAAAAGTAAATTTTCTTTTCTCATCTTAACAAAATTAAAGAAATTATCCTCAAAATAGACAAATAAATGGAATAAGACTCTTTAAAGTTATGTCTTTTCAAATGAGCTTTGCTCATCATATTCAGAAGCTTTCGTCACAGATCTGAATTCATTAAATTGAAAATTAACTAGAAAGATACATCATATTTGGCGGGTTGGGGGAAACAGGTTTAAAAATCAAATTTTAAACTTGGTGAAATTTAGTCAAGGAATTTACATGTAAATTTCTTATCTAAATAAATTTCAAATTTCAAATGCAGAAATTTGCATCTATTATAGATAAGAGGGATAAAAAAGTTTTGGTTTGTTTAGCAAATGTGGAGAGAAAAAATGAATAGCTAAACATGTAATGTTACAATACAAGTTGCAGAGACTAATGATACTTCAGAAAAAATTGGTTGAGAGATCTCAACTTTGTATTTGAAGTATTTGAAATGCTAGTGGAGTGCATTCCGGCCTAACATTTAATGACCCGTTAAAGCCTTGAAATTAACATTGATTTAGATTTTCCCGCATTCTTACATTTTAAAAAGCATTTTTTCTCTCTCCAGCACTTATTCTTACCTTAAAGGTCTTGTCGCACTGTGCACATGGAAAAGTCTTCTCCATTGCTAAATCCTAAATTGAAAAAAATTAGACTTCTGGATTTGAATTATTTGGACAAACGTCAACTTTTTTTTGAAAATGTAACAAATTAATCTTGTGCTGCAGGCTACGTTTGCAGTCTGAAATCAATTCCGGAACTTTTTGCGGAAGTTGTTGAGCAGTCTTGGTGGATGGTGACCAGAAACCTTATCAGGATAGATTTATCGAAGAGTTTAATACTGCATTACTTTCTCAAATCTTTCTAGAATTCTAAACATTTCTCCCAAGAGAATTACAATTTAGAATCTGCACACATTTATTTGCACGCTTACTTACATAATTGTCTCTGCAGTGTAAAGGTTAAAATTAGGACAATAAATTTCTTGTCCTGGGCGTCATGTAGAGTCAGTAAAATTAGCAAAAATATAATTTTTATATGTTACGCTCATTTTTGCTATTTAATCTCGGACTTTTACAGTGAGTTTTACAACTGTAAAACTTGAATAAAAAGTTTTAACATACAACATTTTTGCAAAACTATTTGTATTAATTTAAAGCCTAGATTATTTGTAATACTCTCATTAAAAAACAAAAAAATGCAAAAACATCTCAAAAAGTAATAACAGCAATTTTGTTTCTCTTGGCATTACATTTTGTGACAACGTGGTGTTGTGCTCGAATGCCTCACAGCATGTTCTAGAAAACTGCTGCGCGGCAGATTCCTCTGATTACGCAAATAAACACATTTAGAGGAGAGTAAAGCTGGGTGGAGGTATTTGACAGATTAATGTCAATACTTTCACCAATTTGCATATTTTATATTACATTTAATTAGAAAAGGGGAGTGGAAGTATTGAGTTAGGCCATATTCTTGTTTCACTGGATTTTTGGGATTGTGTTTGTTAAAACAAATTGTGTCATTTACACTCAGAGAAAAATAAAATTTAAACCCCCAAGTGAATCAATAATAAACCCGAGGGCATTTAAAGAGCTGGGTTTAACATGGACTTACATAAGTTTTCAGATTTAATGAAAATTATGGCATACAGAACACCAGCTTTTTTAAAAGGAAATGCAAATTGAATATAGAACATTTAATCTGCTTTTCATGCGTAGAGGTTTTTTATAAGCCACCCTGTTAGACCTAAATATGATATGCTTAATATACCTAAACTGTCTTTAATCAATATTATCATTAATGGACCCCCTGGGGTTGATTGAAATCTTGCTAACTATCTTTTACAGGTAGTAGATATAGATACAGGATACAAGATATAGAACACAGAATACAGGGTACAGGATGCAGGAAACAGGATACAGTGTGAAGGATACAGGATACAGGATACAGAACATAGAATATAAAACACAGGATACAGGATACAGGATACAGGATACAGGATACATGGACTCACAATACATGGACTCACAATACAGGATACACAGTACACACACAAGACACTTGATAGAGGATAAAGGATATGAAATACAGGATGAATAAAAATAAAAGATCGAAAGTGATTTATTGATTTACCTCAAAAAATTTTCTTTCTAAATCTAATTCCTCCTGAATAGGAAAAAATCTAAACTATTTGTTGTGAGCTTGAGTTCTGTTAGATCTATGAAATCAGATGAGTTGAGTTGAGTTCAGTTCAGTTGAGATGAGTTGAATTGAGTTGAGTTGAGTTGAGTTGAGTTGGGTTCAGTTCAGTTCAGTTGAGATGAGTTGAATTGAGTTAAATTGAGTTGAGTTGAGTTCAGTTCAGTTCAGTTGAGATGAGTTGAGTTGAGATGAGTTGAGTTGAGATGAGCTTAGTTGGGTTGAGTTGAGTTGAGTTGAGATGAGCTGAGTTGGGTTGAGTTGAGATGAGTTAAGTAGAGAGGAGTAGAGTTGAGTAGTTGAGTTGAGTTGAGTTAATTTCAGTTTAATCAGTTTAATTCAGAAAAGTCTAGTTCAAGTTTATGTAAGATGGATTCAGTTCAGTTCAGTTTCGTCATAGTTATCTTAGTTGGATTCAGTTTAGACTTTTTCCTATATGTAAGAGTCGAGGCGACAAGCGAATCCAGTTTGGGTTTTCATGTGTCGTTTCAACACGTCACTTTTTTCACTTTTTCCAAGCAGACAGTACACGGATGGTCAAACACGTCTTCTAGCTGTAGCGCAGCTCTAAAAATTTAACATTATCATCTTATGCATTCTACAATTAACATATTTCAGTCAAATAGATAAATAGGCGGAGGGGAAAGGAAATGAATTGAAAGGGAAGGAAAATGGGAAGAATGGAAAAGGAAGGAAAAGGTACATGAAATGAATTAAGAGGGAAGGGAAGAGAAAGGAATGGAAAGGGAAGGGAAGGTAATGGGAAATTAATAGAAAGAAAACGTGAAAGAAATGAATTGAAACGGAGGGAAAATGCAAATATTGGAAAGGGAATGGAAATGGAAAGAGAAAGGGTAGGGAAAGGGAAGGGAAAGGGAAGGGAAAGGGTTATTTGTACTGTTTATACACAGAAAATCACGAAAGAAAAAACTGGGGACAAAATAATGATAATAATAATAACAATAATACAAATAATAATATCAATAATAATAATAATGAT
>NW_019397313.1:86617-105816 GCF_000591075.1 Eurytemora carolleeae
ACAATTGCCCCGGCCCCCATTCCTTACTTCCTTTTCCCTAAGTTCAATTACAACTCTATTCCTTCTCCTTCAAACAGAATTTGTGTGTAAATTGCTAAATTATAGAATCGTTATTAAATCGTGTTAACTATATTTAACATAGTTAACTATAGTTAAGCTAGCGTGTTTCCCTCCCCCCCTCTGCCATATTTTACTGACTTTTTCCTATATATATTGTTACATAAGTATTATAAGAGTACACTGAAAAGCCTAGCATAGTTATAAATGACTTTTTTCTTTTAATTTTACCTTGTTCAACGAGGCAGAGTTTGTGACCGTAGAATTTGAGTGTCCGTTTGTGCCTCGTTTCTCAAGTTTCTTCGTCGCTTCGGTTTTTGTGAAAACGTGTCAATTGTTCCGAGAGATATTTGCCAAAATCCACTAGAAACTCAACACCCTCATCTAACAAGGTTTAATGGATTTCGCGGATTTTAACTTTTTAAATTTGGGTGTTTTCGCTTTTATTCTTCTTCTTCTTCTTCTTCTTCTTCTTATGTTTCCGAGATCAATTTTATGTTTTTTTTGACAATCACTTTTTCCTCTCAATCTGTTTTTAAATATTATCTTTGAATAAATTATAATTTTTAAACTTTGAGAGCAATAATCTCATTCAAAACTAAGGTATAGCTACAAGAAAAATGTATCCATAAGTAATGGAGTCTTTGCAACAAACTCTTATTTTCTAATCTCTTTATCTTTGCAACCCAATTCCGTAGACATTAGATATTTCCAACTATAAAATTTGTTTTGTCAAAGGTTTGTCTAGTTCACTCAAGTTTACTCTAGTTTACTCAAGTTTACTCTAGTTTACTCTAGTTTACTCAAGTTTACTCAAGTTTACTCAAGTTTACTCAAGTTTACTCAAGTTTACTCAAGTTTACTCTAGTTTACTCCAGTAGACATTAGATATTTCAAGCTATAAAATCTGTTTTTTCAAAGGTTTACACCGCCAGGTTGCAAAGATATAGGTATTAGATCATTTGAGTTTGTGGCAAAGACTCAGTTCGATTGGTTTCCTTACATACAGGGTGTCCTAATAAACTTGAGAATTGAGATACGAATTTAAAATCTTTTTTGATTTCTAATAATTAATAAATAACAAAAGGGTGTATTGGGACACCCTCTATAACCAAAGTGCCGGGGGAGGGAGGGGGGTTGCTTTGAAAGGGGTCATTTCTTAGAAAGGAAGGGAAACTTTACATTTCTAGTCATTGAAGCGATCTTTTATGATCTTTAATAGTTTTGAAAACACGTTGTTGAAAGCAGCTTAAACTATTTCATTGAGAGAATATAATAAATTCTGCAGTTTTTTTATGTACTGTACTGTAATATGCTGTTTACTTTTAGGTAATATTCCTGAGAGAAACACTGCTGATTGGATAAGTGAGTAAATGATTGAGTGAGTGAGTGAGGCTACGTGTCTAACCCTGCCTGCAGGGAGAATTAAGCCTGACTGAGTGACAAGCTACTCGCCGCACCGGTCATACTCATTCTAGCTCTCTACCTACCTTACTATCCTTCTAGCTAGCTCTCTACCTACCTAACTATCATTCTAGCTAGCTCTCTATCTACCTAACTATCCTTCTAGCTCTCTACATACCTAACTATCCTTCTACCTCACTGCCTACCTAACTACCCTTCTAACGCTCTACCTATCTAACTATCCTTCTAGCTCCTTACCTAACCATCCTTCTAGCTCTCTACCTAACTATCCTTCTAGCTCTTTACCTAAGTATTCTTCTAGCAGTATGATTGTCAAAAATAGTTTTTAAAAAAAAGCTTAAGTTCAATTAGCTAAACAGCTAGATTGACGCGTAAGCAGTGAATTAAAAAACGAGCAGTAAATGTTTTCTTATCTGCTTGAAAGTTAAAGCCTAGAGAATCCTGAAGCTTTAGTTACCAGAATAATGGGAGGAATTTATTGAAGGAGAATTCAAACTATTTAAACAGTAGCTTGCCTCTAGCTTCAAACAAGGCATACAATTTAGAGTTTTTAAAGAGTTTTTATGGATAAAAAGGTTAGGACGCAAAGTTAGTTTAGTTGGTAGGGTGCACAATTGGTTTAGCTGGTAGGACGCACAATAAGATTTAGCTTTAATGATACACAATTGCTTGAGATGGAAGGACGCACAATTAGTTATGCTGGTAGGACGCTCAATTAGTTTAGCTGATAGGACGCGCAGTTGGTTTAGCTGATAGTGCACACATTTAGTTTAGCTGGAAGGACGCACAACTAGTTTAGCTGGTAAGACGCACCTTTAGTTTAGCTGGAAGGACGCACAATTAGTTTAGATGGCAGGACGCACAGTTAGTTTAGCTAGTAAGATGCACAATTAGTTTAGCTGGTAGGACGCACATCTAGTTTAACTGGTAGGATGCACAACTAGTTTAGCTGGTAGAACGCGCAGTTGGTTATGCTGGTAGGCCACACAATTAGTTATGCTGGTAGGACGCTCAATTAGTTTAGCTGATAGGACGCGCAGTTGGTTTAGCTGGTAAGACGCACCTTTAGTTTAGCTGGTAGGACGCACAATTGGTTTAGCTGGTAAGACGCACATTTAGTTTAGCTGGTATGACGCACAATTAGTTTAGCTGGTAGGACGCACATCTAGTTTAACTGGTAGGACGCACAATTGGTTTACCTGGTAGGACGCACAATTGGTTTACCTGGTAGAGGGACGAAGAAACAAAGTTAACTTAAAATGTTTGAAGATTAGATAATTAGGACGCACAATTAGTTTTTCTAGAGACACCGAGAGTTCTTAAAGAAAAATAAATAAGAAAATTATGTGAACAAATTTTCCATTTATATTTAGAGTTTAAAGGGAACAACAAAGCTAATATAAGCATCAGCCCTTGAGAGAAAAAAAGTTTGCTGACACCGTAAAGAATGTTAAAATGCAACACAACAATTATTTTTCATTTTTTCAACTCCAATAATGCATTATGCAATCCCGGCGCAAGAGAGAGTTTTAATGTTTGTAGGAGTAGNTTATGTTTATGTTTATGTTTATGTTTATGTTTATGTTTATGTTTATGTTTATGTTTATGTTTATGTTTATGTTTATGTTTATGTTTATGTTTATGTTTATGTTTATGTTTATGTTTATGTTTATGTTTATGTTTATGTTTATGTTTATGTTTATGTTTATGTTTATGTTTATGTTTATGTTTATGTTTATGTTTATGTTTATGTTTATGTTTATGTTTATGTTTATGTTTATGTTTATGTTTATGTTTATGTTTATGTTTATGTTTATGTTTATGTTTATGTTTTAAGTTTTATGTTTTATGTTTTATGTTTTATGTTTATGTTCATTTTTAAGAATGTCCTTGTGTTAAAAAACTGCATCATCTTTTTTTTTAAACTAGGCGTGTCAGAGCTTATAATGATAGGGTCATTTCGGGTTACATGGGGTCAATTATCTACCTTCTAATTTTGTGGACAACTTCGAGAAATAAATTGCATTTAAAAATAATGCAATCCGCGAAAAAGATCAGCTAAAAACGCCTAAAACTTAATATTTAAAATATAAAAATTGTATTTTTAGAATTTCAAAAAAGAGATTTCTTCGTTCAGCCAGTTTCTAAATTTGAACTATTGTACCTGTTCGCTTACTTTTTGAACATATTTCATTGTAATTTAGTAGTCAACGTGCTACAATAGGAAATACAACAACATATTTCGTTATAATATAGTAATCACCGTGCTACAATAGGAAATATAACAACATATTTCATTATAATATAGAAGTCAACGTGCTACAATAGGAAATACAACAACATATTTCATTATAATTTAGAAGTCAACGTGCTACAATAGGAAATACAACATCATATTTCATTATAACATAGTAGTCAACGTGCTACAATAGGAAATACAACAACACATTTCATTATTATATTGAAGTCAACGTGCTACAATAGGAAATACAACAACATATTTCATTACAATATTGTAATCAACGTGCTACAATAAGAAATACAACAACATATTTCATTATAATATAGTAATCAACGAGCTACAATAGGAAATACAACAACATATTTCATTATAATATTGTAATCAACGTGCTACAATAGGAAATACAACAACATATTTCATTATAATATAGTAATCAACGTGCTACAATAGGAAATACAACTGTATACATGATCTCCTTAACCTCTCCTTCCTTAGATATAAGGTAAACATGATCTCCTTGACCTCTCCTTCCTTGGATATAAGGTATACATGATCTCTTTAACCTCTCCTTCCTTGGATATAAGGTATACATGATCTTCTTTACCTCTCCTTCCTTGGATATAAGGTATACATGATCTCTTTAACCTCTCCTTCCTTGGATAAAAGGTATACATGATCTCCTTAACCTCTCCTTCCTTAGATATAAGGTATACATGATCTCTTTAACCTCTCCTTGTAAGGTATACATGATCTCTTTAACCTCTCCTTCCTTGGATATAAGGTATACATGATCTCTTTAACCTCTCCGTCCTTGGATATAAGGTATACATGATCTCTTTAACCTCTCCGTCCTTGGATATAAGGTATACATGATCTCCTTAACCTCTCCTTCCTTAGATATAAGGTATACATGATCTCTTTAACCTCTCCTTCCTTGGATATAAGGTATACATGATCTCCTTCACCTCTCCGTCCTTGGATATAAAGTATACATGATGTCCTTGACCTCTCCTTCCTTAGATATAAGGTATACATGATCTCTTTAACCTTTCCTTCCTTAGATTTAAGGTATACATGATCTCCTTCACCTCTCCGTCCTTTTGATATAAAGTATACATGATCTCCTTCACCTCTCCGTCCTTGGATATAAGGTATACATGATCTCCTTCACCTCTCCTTCCTTGGATATAAGGTATACATGATCTCTATAACCTCTCCTTCCTTGGATATAAGGTATACATGATCTCCTTGACCTCTCCTTCCTTAGATATAAGGTATACATGATCTCCTTCACCTCTCCTTCCTTAGATATAAGGTAAACATGATCTCTTTAACCTCTCCTTCCTTGGATATAAGGTATACATGATCTCCTTGACTTCTCCGTCCTTGGATATTAGGTATACATACATATACTCTTCTTAACCTCTCCATCCTTAGATATAAGGTATACATGATCACATGATCTCCTTAACCTCTCCTTCCTTGGATATAAGGTATACATGATCTCCTTAACCTCTCCTTCCTTGGATATAAGGTATACATGATCTCTTTAACCTCTCCTTCCTTGGATATAAGGTATACATGATCTCCTTAACCTCTCCTTACTTGGATAAAAGGTATACATGATCTCCTTCAACTCTCCTTCCTTGGATATAAGGTATACATGATCTCCTTCACCTCTCCTTCCTTAGATATAAGGTATACATGATCTCCTTAACCTCTCTGTCCTTGGATATAAGGTATACATGATCTCCTTGACCTCTCCTTCCTTAGATATAAGGTATGCATGATCGCTTTAACCTCTCCTTCTTTGGATATAATGTTTGCATGCTCTCCTTCAGCTCTCCTTCCTTAGATATAAGGTATACGTGATCTCCTTGACCTCTCCTAACTTGGATATAAGGTATACATGATCTCTTTAACCTCTCCTTCCTTGGATATAAGGTTTGCATGATCTCCTTCAGCTCTCCTTCCTTAGATATAAGGTATACATGATTTCCTTGACCTCTCCTTCCTTGGATATAAGGTATACATGATCTCTTTAACCTCTCCTTCCTTGTATATAAGGTTTACATGATCTCCTTCAGCTCTCCTTCCTTAGATATAAGGTATACATGATCTCCTTGACCTCTCCTTCCTTAAATATAAGGTATACATGATCTCCTTGACCTCTCCTTCCTTGGATATAAGGTATACATGATCTCTTTAACCTCTCCTTCCTTGGATATAAGGTATACATGATCTCTTTCAGCTCTCCTTCCTTGGATATAAGGTATACATGATCTCCTTCAGCTCTCCTTCCTTGGATATAAGGTATACATGATCTCCTTCAGCTCTCCTTTAGTTTCCCGGTAAAATCGTTCAAGTGTGAGTAAAAGGCGGGAATTACTTTTGGTAACCTGGGCAGCGCTGGGCTCCCAAGCTAGTTTATTAATAAACTTAAACTGAACTAGACAAAAATGTTGCATTCCAGGACTCTGGGAATATTCTAGAAAAGTATTCTTAAACTCCTAAACTCGATAATTCCTTTAGCTCCTAATAAATACTTGAAAAGAATGCTTTCAATTAAAGACAATATTACCGGCTACGTAATTAATAATCCACAAGGATTACCTGCGCTTCGCGTCACTTTTTCTAGAATCAATAAGAGCTTATAATAACAATAATGTTCATTTGTAATTCGTTTTTTTTTCTGTACGTTTCTTACGTTTTTTCAGTCACGCTCAGAGTTAACTCCCCACGCCTCACCGTTGTACATTTGAATATCCGAGCTGGGCCAACCTTTGCAGTCCTACTTTAGACTGTACCGCCAATTTACAATTACTAAAACGGCAGAAGATTGTGTCCCAGACATCCAGGCTGCTTTGAAAAGTTCTTAACTAGATCGACTTTTAAGCGACGCAACTTACAACGCCTTGGCTTTTGTGCGTAGTGTGTACCTAGCTCTCACTTACTCAATTTAATTTGTTAGAGTCCGTGTAAATGTACATGAATGAATAAATGAATAGAAATATAAATGAATAAATTGTAGAATATTGGTTTAAGATTAAGTTTGTAAGAAGTTATTGGAAAAATTCTCATCGATTTATGCGTTAGAGCTTGCTCAACCTCTTGATTCGTGAAGATGAATCAATAACATCATATTTATTTCGCCGATTTTTCTGTCCTACAAGAAAATTTTAAATATCTAATCTTTTTCATCAAATTTTTTTAAAATCCGTTTACCTTCCCTGGGACTGAATTTAATAAATTTAAGCTTCGCTGCTGAACTATACTTACGTACTGCCGGTTCAAATTTGAACCACCACTGATTTAAAGTTAAAAATAAGGGATTTATTTAAATCGGTGAATCTATCTATCTATCTTTTATAATCAATCTATCCATATATATATCTATCTATCTATCTATCTATCTACATATCTATCTATCTATCTATCTATCTATCTATCTATCTATCTATCTATCTATCTATCTATCTATCTATCAATGGGAATGTCCTAGAAAGTCTAATATGTGAAGTATGCCTAAGTAAACAGGGATTTAGAAAAACTATGACTATTTCACAAAATTGCCTATTTTTAGGAAAACTCTCAAAAAAATGTTTTTAGGGAAATGATTATTGAGAAGATCCACCTGGAAAACAGAATAATTGTTTTAAAATTTTCAAGTATATTATGTTTCATTATAAGTCCCTGGCCAGGGGGGGGGGGGAGTTGGTCAAGAGAGGAAAGGGGAAGGGGGAAAATGAGGGGAATGCGGGGATATAGGGACAATGGGGGAACTAGTTTAGGAAATGTGAAAGTAAGAAAATAAATTTTCCTACAAACATCGGGGTTTAGTTACGCTATTGTGTTTTGTATCGTTATTTTTCGTATATGTTTTAGGTTTTTCGGTTTTCAGGAGGTTTAGCAACAACTTACAAGGTCTTGATAATTCACGAATTTTTTTTATCTGTTTGTTTATGTAAATTTATAAACGAAGCGAAATCAATCGATGTGGAAGATATTGTCGTTTTTCTAGGCTTAAATGCGTTTAATTTCATATTTCTTTAATGTAGAAATGCTTATGTGGAGAAACAGCAAATAAAACCAATCAGGTTTTCCAATCATAAATAATAATATCTAATTCATACTTGATCAGACAAAGCTTTCAAGGATACCGTTGTAAACGGGCAGCGCCATTTTTTAAAAGATTTATAAAATTTATAAAATTTATAAATTTTTTTGTAAAATGTCTCTTAAAATCACGCTGACAGTCGATCCCTTTAATTTAATGAAAATTATAATAATTTTTCCCTTTGAAGATTTATTAAACAATTTGCATACAAAATTCTAAAAAACATTTATATCACTGAACTACTGGCAGTTCAAGCAAACAAATTAATAATAAATAAATAATAATATAAGTAAACTCAGGGACAAACAAGTTTTCACTGAAAGGAATTGAGTCTTTGTAACAAACTTAGATTTTCTAATACCTATATTTTTTCCACCTGATGGGATTTATAGTTTGAAATATCTAAGGTCTACGGCATTGGGTTGCAAAGATATAGAGATAAGAAAATCATAGTTTGTGACAAAGACTCAATTCCTTTGAGAGTGAGAGACGTAAAAACAAAATTACACAAATTAGACAATTTTATAAAAATTGAATCTAATATGTTTGAGAACGTGATGAAACCGACTTAAAACAGTCTCAATTAACAATTAAGATTAAAGCATCTGAAAACTGAAAATCAGTAAAATGTAAATTTCAAAGAAATATTATAACATTATTACAGTCACTTTCAAATACATATTTAATTTTTCTCAAAACAGAGTTGAGCGAAATCTGAATAGCTAGATTTTTCTGGAGTTGAAGGTTCAATCAAATTGCGGTAATTGCGGTTCCTTTGCGTAAAAAGCTCCAACAGTGCCAGAAAAACTTTGCTTTTAGTTTCGCAAAAGTTCTGCAAATTGAAGTCCCAAGTCCCTCCTATACAAATATATCGGTCGACCATTACTTGGCATCGGTGGTCTATAATTGTCGCTGAGAAGTTGATTGTTTTCTCCTCTCAGACCTCTGATCGTATTCAGCTGTTCTTCTGAAATATTTATAGGATCCAGAAAAACGTTCCAAAAAACGTTCTCTGTACAGGGAGGAGTGGTCAGGGAGCCCTTATAGTGTAGATGATCTGCCGCCCCTGGAGTAGGCAGTAGACTCCGTAAAGATAAAGAACCTATATCTACATCAAAATTATCTGGTTGTCCTGCCAACTTAATTAATCCATTAATTACAGGGACATAGTTATCATTAGTCTTATCAGAGACCTGGAGAAAGAATCCGGCTACCGCCAACCCGTCCGACTGTTGTGCAGCTGTAGGGAAGTCAGGGTATTTAGTATTCCAATGCACTAGATGTATTTCCGCTGGGAACTCTTGACCTGCTAGTCTATGCTCTGAACCCCGGAAACTATCACTTCCCCAATGAAGATGAAGCTGAGCAAAAGCAAACTTTTCTCCGGAGGGAAGACTCCCATCGAGAATCATTGGAGTGTCGTCGTTCGATCCAAGGTTTAACTTTACTGTAAAGGTATGTCCGTTTTGATTGACTGAAGCATTATTCAGGGTTCTGTATCCAATAGTTTTCATCTCTCCAGGTGCGGTACTAGGCTGAGCTGTGGATAGATTAAGGTCAAGGGGAGATTGAGATAAACCACCACAGGTTGGGTATTGGTCACCCCATACATCAGGACCTGGGTATTATTGATGTTATTATTATTATTGCCTAATAAAATTAAATACAAATTTCAAAAACATTCTTTTAAAATCATTGACTCCAGTTCATCTTTTGAACCAGAGATAAGAGAGATATTGAGATCGATTATCAGCTAAAAATATGCGATATTTTCCACAGCATGTTCTATTGTGTACAAGTACTGTACACGACCAATCAGCAAACATCTGTATTTAGGTATATTAAAGGATCCTTTGGATAAGAAACACAAAATCTTCAAAAAAAAAAGACCGAATTCCTTAATGTTATGTTTCATGTTTAAAATTGGAGTATTTTTTTTAAAGTTGTAAAACTTAACCCCTGAATGGGTATTATATTCAACAAGTGGCCGTGAGATGGCACTCTAAAAACCTATCCTAAAAACGTAGCATGTTGTGCCGGGTCAATTTAGGCCTACGTACCCCACCCTGTGAAGGGAGATAAGCAGTCTGTGTAGTCTGTGGTTTGAACTGTCTGTGGCATCAGATTACAAAATGCAAGCTTTAGAAAAATGTCAGTTCCTTTGTTAATAAGAAAATCTGTAAATGATAGTTTTACGCTTTTAAGTAACTAGTCTTTCAAGGCGCTTCGCGTCCGTCTCTTATTTCAATTGTGAACATTTTCTCTTTGTATATATTGTAAAACAAGAACAAACAAAAAGTTCGCGGAGTTTTAATTTAATAAAAATCGAATTTTGTTTGAGACAAATTTTTGAAATATTGATCATCTTTAAACCTCTCCAGGGGACATGTATAGTCCCAAACAAAATTTGGGCCCGATCGGTTCAGCCGTTTTGAATACAAACAAACAAACAGACAAGCATTAAAACCATTTAGTATATTCTTATACAATAAATGAATACAGTGAAAGAGTTCTTACAATGTCACCTTAAAAGAGATATCTTAAAAATTTTATTTAAAAGTAAAATTTTGTTAAAATAAAAAACACACTTAATTTTTTAAAAAGATTAATTAATAGCCCTGAAATACACAGAACAAATTTTGATTCATTACCCACAGAAATGAGACTAAAAAGACGACATAAAACCCCTTTTTAATATGTTGATCACGCACTTCTGACCCTTTAGTAAAAGTAAATTCAGCCTAAAGTCTGACCGCGTCAACCTTGTTGCACCAGCTAGTCCAATTGAGTGTCTGCTTTATTTACCCAATGTCCGGGCAATACAGTACAAAATCGGAGCGGAATGGTTGACCCGGCTCGGAATTTCAAATGTACTACGGCTGCCCCTGTGATATGAAATATTTTCTTTTTGGATTCAATAGTCTTTTAATGGTTTACAAAATGGTTTTGTAACGAAAGATAGTAGTTTTCCAAAGCAGGAAAGCATGGATGTATGAATAAGAGCTCAATAAATTCCGTACAGTCGTCTCTACAGTCCATCCTTTGTGAGTATTCATTTAGAAAACGGCACTGAAAAAGCTCATTGATAATATTAATATATATGGATGTACTGTTTTAATCGGCCTCACTATAAAAGTGGGTTTTCAAAATCCTCAATATCAAGATGCATAACTTAAAGGCCCATTTATAAAACCGAATTTTCAAAATATTTAAAAGTTTTATTTAAGTATTTGACTTTGGTTCCGCAGCCAAATGATATACCTAGCAAAGCAAAGAAGATAGCTGGAGAAGACATTGGACTAAACTGAATTATAACTTGCAAGATTGGTCAGAATTTCACCTTCTTTTCACGAATTTATAATTATTTAAATACTGTGAAAAGAGGGGAGACAGTATACACTGAAATACAATAAAACAGGGAAGAGAAAAGCCATTATTTTAAACCAGCGAAAAAATATCTTTTTTTTAGAAATTCCGGGAGCTAAGAAAAATTTCTTTTGTTGCCTGAAAATTCTCATATTTGACAATAATTTCAGATTGAAAAAACAAATATTTAAAAATTTACTGTAGAGAGATAAAGAAATAATTTGTAAAATATATAAACCCTGAACCTGCATTCATGACAATGAATTATTCAACATAAATTATTCAATTAATTCTAATAATCTTTAATTGTCGACATCGTTGCATATTTTAACAACGTATTTAACAAATTTTCCTTGTTAAAGGGAGTGTTTGCGAAAAAAATGTTCCTTAATATATTATATCATTTAAAGCTGTAATCGTAATTTAAATTAACCCTCCATGAATAAAAGGGTTTATAATGAGGAAGATTAGTTGTTTTTAAAGCGTAAACAGTGTTTAGCTCTGTTAGTTTCTTCATTGTTTTTGAAGCAAGAAATGCGCGACTTAGGAAGAAAATCTCTGAAAAATTAATCAGTTTTAAAAATAAAATCATTGGTAACTAATTCGAAGTCAAATATTATAGAAACTGTGTCCGAATTTAATGAATTTGAGCCGCGACTTAAATATGCCAAAAACCGGTTTCAATTGAGCGCCGGCTTAAATTTTGAAAAATTTAATACAATTTTAAGTGGAACCAACCATATTTTAGCCGTGGCCTAAACACTTTAATTTCGGCCTCTGAACGTATAGAAACCGCTAGGTATAGCAACAAGACGTATTTTGACGGGAGAATATTTTTTTATATTTTGGAGAAATCACACTTTTCTGTAAAACATTGTATAGCTTATCTTTATCATTATCATTATTCTTTTTATACATACCCTAGACTTTACAACTAACTATTTTATTATGTACTTGTGTACTACTCTGTTTAAGGTCCCCCCAGATTTTATTATGTACTGACAACATAAATGAATGATTACATGATTACATAAAATTGCATGTTATTCTATTTAAAAAAAATATTTTATGAAAATGATATGTACAATTTAATTTTTACTAAAAAAAATCTCAAAAATATTTTTAAAAGATCTCCGATAATGCAAATATGATTGCATATAATTCCGTTTCACCATTTAAATAAAACGATTTTTTGAAGCGGTTTCTATACGTTCGGTTTCTATACGTTCGGTTTCTAAAAAAACGAATTCCTGGTTGATCAGAGTATAACGTTTTGAAAATTAGATGCAACTATAATCCAAAACCCCGAGCCGTAAATAAGGCTTCTCTGAGTCATAGTAAAATTGTTGTTGTAAAATTGTGTTCCGAAATCCGACAGAAAAAAGGTAATTTCCGTGAAAACTCTTAAAATTGGCATTTTAGAATCTATTTATATATCTAGATCCCTATATCTTTGCAACCGGATGATATAATCCTTCAAGATTTGATATTGGATCAAGCTTGATATTGGATCAAGCAGAAATCACAGGTCTACGAAATCAGGTTGCAAAGATATGTGATTCGAAAATCTAATTTTGCTGCAAGAACACTCAGTTCATTTTCATCAACAGCTTTTCTTTTAAGTTTCAACAATGAGAGTTATCTGCCGAAAAAAATTTTGGCCTCATAAATTTGGAAACAACTAAACCGAATCTGACATAATGCTGTGTCATTGCTGGAAAATTTACTGTCAAGTGTTCAGTGAAAAAATGATGATAAATGTGCAGCAAAGTTTAAAATAAAAAAAATGAATAAAGGTTTTTAAAGTTAAAAAATATAACCAGGTCTAATTTACTGTATAGAGGTAACTTAAAGTAGATTGTTATGTCCACAGCTGGAAACTGATTTATGCCGCAGTTTCAAAGACGAAAATTGTCATAATTCAACACATTTTATTATTATTCAAATACATGCTTAAAGGATATTTTGTGAACCCGAACCCTTGAAATTAAGCGTCCCATGAAATTTCGCCTTCAATCCCTTTAAACAATTTTGAACAAAAATAACTGCAATTTATAAGAGTCAATTATATATCCTTGCTTAAAAAAATTAAACGAAGCGATAATTTTGCGTATTCTAATTTATGGGAATTCTGTTTCACCCTATTTATGTCAAATAGTTGCAGTCTCTGAACGCCGTTTTCTACACGGTAATAGTCCAAGCCGACGACAAAAAAGTAGAATAAATTTTATATATTATTTTTCAAAAATTAACTTTTTTTCAACTCAGGACTTTTGACGAAAATGTTTAAAAATTGTTTTTTTTTTGGCAGGTTCCATCATTTACTGAGAGTAAAAAATCCCCCTTTCTGCTGCTAGATCTACCCTAAATACTTTTTCACAAAACTATCACTTTCTTCTACATCAAGATAATTTGAGAATAACCCCCCATGCAGGGTGTCCCAAAAAATATCTGATCTAGAGACCTCTTTGAATGGCCTACTAGGTGCATCGAAAAAATGACTCATTTGCTTCCCAAAGTGTGATTAGGGTTTTCAGCGAAAAGGTGAAATCGATGAACGAAAATTTCCCATTTTTTAGCTTTTTGTTCGTTCACAAAAGAGGCGAAATTTTTTGATTTTTTGCGAAATTTCCTTTAAATCTTTTTCGCGAAAAAATGTTAATTTTTGCTAAATTGAAAAAGCGAAAGTTTCGCGAAAAAAATATCCGTGAAATTAAAAAAAAAACTGCGAAATACGAACGAAAATTTTAGAATTTTTTCGCGGAAATTTTCTTTCGCTGGAAACCATATTGATGCTTGATTGTATTTATAATCTCGGCAAATTTCTCAATTTTAAGGTTACGTAAATCTCAGACCACATTTGGTAAATCCCAATACTCGAAGTTTTTATTTGAGGATAAGCGATTTTGATGAAATGTAAGGATCCCCTATAAACCATAAAAAAAATACAAATACTAAAATGTCTCGAACAATAACTTATCAAAATAAAAATAGACGAAAACATTTCATCGATATCCAAATTTGATGGAAAAAACTTATCGCAGAATTTGTAATATCGTATTTTTAACAGTTAGGAAAATACCATATTTATATAGTTCTTTTTGTCAATATACGACGTTTTTTATTTTTGTTTAAACAGATATTCATAGATCAAGAAAGATAGAAAGATAGAGATAGAAACAGTTAGATAGATAGATAAATTAACTTGATAAATTTGCAGGATTAAAGATGGTGGATAGAAACAGTTAGATAAATAGATAAATTTACAGAAAGATAGATGGAGGATTGTAGAAACAGTTAGATAAATAGATAAATTTACAGGAAGATAGATGGAGGATAGAAACAGTTAGATAAATAGATAAATTTACAGAAAGATAGCTGGAGGATAGGAACAGTTAGATAAATAGATAAATTTACAGGAAGATAGATGGAGGATTATAGAAACAGTTAGATAGATAGATAAATTTACAGGAAGATAGATGGAGGATAGAAACAGTTAGATAAATAGATAAACTTACAGGCAGATATGGATGGATAGATAGATAGAAAAACATATGCAGACAAACTTAGGCTGAGTTGCCGTTTTGACTTTTTCCATCTTCTGTCTATTATTTGTGTATTGACGCCCTATTGTTAATGTTACATCGTCTATACGCAACATTCCCCCTACTGAACTTCTGACCTACTAACTTTCCGACCTACTGCAATATCGGACCTACGCCAGCTGTTTATTATTGTATTATTTGAGTGTTAGCTTAGGGTAAGACAATTTCTGACCCGAGCGCTGCGGTTAGGACAGGATAGGGGCCGAGCGCCGCGGCAGGACAGGCTAGGGGGCCGGGCGCTGCGGCCACAAGTCCATTTGGCAACTGTAAAACCACGTGCTAGTAGGTCGGATGTGTAGAATAGAGGATTTGGCGTAGGTCAGAAGTGAAGTATAGCGGATTTGCATAGGTCGAAAAATACACCATCGCCCTATTGTCTGTATAATGTAACTGTAAATTCATTCATTGTATTCCCATTTTACTGTTTCCCGTCAAAATGAACATTTTCTTCTGTAAAAACAATATTTCGCATTGCAAAAACTGAAAAGACTAAGGATAAGTGTTTGCATAACAGATAAATGACTTTTTTAAAGGGATTGTTCAAATATTTGGGTGATGTATTGGAGCTAGGTGATGTATAGGAGCTAGGTGATGTATAGGAGCTAGGTGATGTATAGGAGCTAGGTGATGTATAGGAGCTAGGTGATAACAATTAAAATGAGATTTTAATGAATGATTTATTTAATTGCTTATGTTTCACATACTGCTAAATTAGTTAATTCCCTTATTTTTGGTCGAAAAATCAAAATTCACTTTACAGTACACAACCTCGTTTTTAATGGACATTGCACATTGGTCATACAGCATTGAGTATTCTGGCTTTAAAGTATTCAGTCTTGAATTCAGTATACAGTATTCAGTCATTCCACTCAGCATGTGCATAACTCCTATGGGCCTCTTTCTCAGGGTTATTGTGAACGCAACACCCCTAAATCTTAAAAGGCGACATCTAGTGTTCTATCTGAGCTCAGACGAAGATTTCTTTTCAAGATAATCAACAAGTATACTTATCAAAGACTCCTTTGAAATTACTTAGACTACAGACTGCAGACTACAGACAACAGACCCCTTGAGTCATTCAATATTTACCCTATTCAGGCTAACGTCTGGTTTACCGTGGGGGGGCCTGGGACCCCCCCCCCCCCTATCTATAAAATTTGATTGACTTACAATCTGCTTGCTTTTGTTCAGGGCTTTCCAAAGAGCTATAAAAAGTTGAATCTAAAGACCGGAAATAAGTCTTAATATAGAATTAGTCGGGTAAAGGTAAAATCAGGCATTCAAGCAGTATGCCTGAGAACTCAGGCAGTTGGTATAAAAGTCACATTTTGAGCCTTTAGTTCTAAAAGTAAAGAAATGTGAACAGCTTCAGACCAATACTTTTTAAGTTATCTCCAAAAAACGTCCGGGGGGGGGGGGGTCCCAGGCCCTCCCCCTCCAGTTGGAAAAGGGTTAAATGGTAAAGATATACAAGCTGAAAAGATAAAAATGTCTAAAATATTCAAGTTTTAAATCTGTAAATCTGAAAATTACATTAATCTGAATTACAAGCATGCAAATACATATTTATTTAGAACGTGAGTATTCATTTAGAAAACGGNCTGTCATGTTTCGTGGGACACCGTGTATCTGTAGGTAACCTGTGTCCGAATTTAATGAATTTAAGCCGCGTCTCAAATCCCCCAAAACTGGTTTCAATTGAGCGCCAGCTTAAATCTTGAAAAATTAAATACGATTTTAAGTGTAACCAACCATATTTGAGTCGCGGCTCAAATTCTTTAAATTCGGCCTCTAATTTCACAAAAGTTTTTATTATTTTCAATAAGAATAGTGCTTGTCTTGCCATTTTTAAAATGTGGTCTGCCATTTTTGTGCTTTCAAAATTCAGAGATAATAATGATTTTGCTCAAAATAATACATTTTAATAGTTTTATTTAATAAATTGATATTTAAACAAAACTTTTCACATTTTTGGTAAAAAAACTCAGATTATTGTGAATTCAAAAGTATCAAATCTGAAACCCTCAAGTCACAATGTCAAACTGGAACTTTTTATTTTAAAAAATAGAAATTAAAATATGGCCATTTGGCAATGAACTTGTATTATTCTAAGAGCCAGGGTCTCTCTAACTATTTCTTGTTGTATTGTTAACAGTGGATATATGATAATTTAAATAAACATATATTTAAATAAGATAAAAGAAAAATTGTTTGCACTAAAAGGGACTTTTAGCGTAATTTCAAGTGACCTTTCATTTGAAGAGGGATATCCCTGATTCACAAAGGTACCCTTTGACTAATTATTGAGGACAGAGATCTTAGGGTTTAAATATCTGAAATGTTGTGTAAAAAGCTAAAAAATAAATAGGATTGTACGCTAGCGTACTGTATGATAACGTCGCATTTATTACTCCTGAGCCCGTAATTTAAAAAACTCGGGAAAATACGGCTCTGGTCTAAGCTGTCGTTGAGTCTTATTTACGACTTGAGCTTTCGGATTCAAACTGCATCTTATTTTTCAACAGAGTTGAGTTCAATAAACCGATTTAATATTCTATTTGGTAAGAATTGGCGTATTCCGGGTTTTTAAGAAGAAGACTAAACATTGAGTCTTATTCTCCATTAAACCAACCAATTAAGGTCGGTTTTATTTTCATTGGGGCTAAATCCTTAAGTTGAGTCGAAGATCTTGCAGCTGTCGATCACGTGACACAAGCTGTCGTCAGACTTGGGTCGAAGATGATCTTAAAGTCGAGTTTAATTGGAATCCCGGCTCCAGCTAAAGTTTTTAAATCGCAGGCTCTGGAAAATCTAGAAGATATTGTGTCCAATACTGTTTTTAAAAGTTCAAATGTAAGTATTTATTTTTCTGCCACTTTTCACTCCTCTATACCGAGTCCATTAGCGCCTCATCCAATCAGAGTTCAGCCATGTGTTTGTTGTCTATTCTGAACCAATAGAAATTGCATGGCGGTAAGATTTTATCTTTCTACTTACTTCGGCTGAAACAATTCTTGAAATATTATTGTGCCTTAAATATGAAACAGCAAACAAAATGTGTACAACATATATAAGCGATTTTGTCACCAAATAAGGAAAAGTCTATCATCCTTGATCAGTCAAAGGTTTAAAGAGTAGCGTTGTAAATCAGAGATGGCGCCCCTCTATAAGTGGAAGGGCCCATAAAATTACGCAAACAGTCCCTTTAAGCATTGAAAATTAGCGTACATTCCAAGATAAAACTTTTTTTAATTAACTTTGAAAACCCTATATCTTGTATAATTTAGAATACAGTTTTACAACAAATTGTAAAGATCAGTTTTTAAAATATTCAAATCTTCTTCTCCAAAGCTTAAAACCCTAATAGTTTGCTTTTATAATTTTTTTGATGCGTTTGAAAAGTAATTTTTCATTACAAGTGATTGATACAACAGAATAATCTGCCCTGTTAAAAGAAACACAATTTTTGGAAATGACCTAAAGCTGTTTGATCTCTTTTATAATTTGAATTAAGAAGAAATTTGATCATTCTCTAGTTTTTCTCATCAGAATTTTGCAATATTTACATTTTGCAGGCTGTATTTGAGAGTTTGTCTTTCCGGAGATGGTCTTTTCCTCAGTTTGATCTTCAGTAGTTTGTTTTCCGGCGATTTAATTTACACATTTCGTATTTTAGGAGTTTTTTTCCCAGAGATTTCATTTCAACAGTTTGTATTTTAGGAGTTTGTTTTCCAGAGATTACATTAAACAGCTTGTATTTTAGGAGATTGTTTTCCGGGGATTGGATTCAAACAGTTTATTTTCCAGAGATTGCATTCAAACAGTTTGTATTTTAGGAGTTTGTTTTCCAGAGATTACATTAAACAGCTTGTATTTTAGAAGATTGTTTTCCGGGGATTGCATTCAAACAGTTTATTTTCCAGAGATTGCATTCAAACAGTTTTTATTTTAGGAGTTTGTTTTCCAGAGATTGCATTCAAACAACTTGTATTTTAGTGTTTGTTTTCCAGATATTGCCTTAAACAGTTTGTATTTTAGGAGTTTGTTTTCCAGAGATTACATTAAACAGCTTGTATTTTAGAAGATTGTTTTCCGGGGATTGCATTCAAACAGTTTATTTTCCAGAGATTGCATTCAAACAGTTTTTATTTTAGGAGTTTGTTTTCCAGAGATTGCATTCAAACAACTTGTATTTTAGTGTTTGTTTTCCAGATATTGCCTTAAACAGTTTGTATTTTAGGAGTTTGTTTTCCAGAGATTGCATTCAAACAGTTTGTATTTTAGGAGTATGTTTCCCAGAGATTACATTTAAACAGTTTGTAATTTAGGTGTTTGTTTTCAGAGATTGCATTTAAACAGTTTGTATTTTAGGAGTTTGTTTTCCAGA
>NW_019397313.1:106544-110317 GCF_000591075.1 Eurytemora carolleeae
CCTTATCTCTATGACCTAGATTCCTCTCCACTAAACATAGGGGTCAACGTAGTCAGACAAGGAACCTCCAAACCTAATCCTCAGCCTCCGAAGTTTCCTGGCTCACAGCCTCACCTTCCTCCAAGACCTTGTGCCATGTGTTCAATCAAAGGATTCAAAGCTAACCATTACTCCCTCACCAGCACCTGTGGGACCGGCAAGTTGAGCTCACCCGACATCCTCAAGTTGATTGCCAATAACGGCCTCTGCTTTACATGTACTCAGGCTCATTACACCCCGGCTTCAAGTGCAAAACTACCTATAAAAACGGCATGTCCAAAGTGTGCTCCAAAGGTTGCTTAGAGAGAGGGATCCCCGTAAATAAGAAGGCCTGCATGCACAACAACCAGGCCCCCTTCATCTCCGTCTCCAGGAGTGTGTTGTTTGCTTTCCGGAGATTACATTAAACAGTTTGTATTTTAGGAGTTTGTTTTCCAGAGATTACATTTAAAACAGTTTGTAATTTAGGAGTTTGTTTTCCGTAGATAGTAATTACACGGTTTAGGTTATACATTCTTGAATTGTGTATTCAGGGTTTAAATATTAATAAATAGGAACTTTAAATTTGAAAGGGTTAAATCATTCTTTATTGGGACCCAAACACCTTATCTCTTATAAATCTCTGACAGTATTTATTCCAATGGTATGTTTAACACTGTAGACTTAAACCCAGAAATATAAGGTACTGAATCCTGGTTAATTACGATTTTATCGCTCACATCATTCTTAAGATTGCATTCATTATTCGATATTTTTAGCACCCAAGCCTTGCAAGCTGACTCCTCTTCACATTTTGCTTGACAATCATCCAAACTTAGAATTAGTACATTATATGCACCTACACCAAAACCAATGTCAGCAAATGGAATCTGAAACCGGTTCTTGTAGGTGAAGCATGAAGTGCATAACCACCCATCCGAACAGTATACAGATTCAAACCCACATGTTGTGCTATTGTGAAGTAGTAGACCTCTAGATCCGGTAGCTTTGTTCTTAAAACCACTTTCAAGATTCCTCGTGCAGCACTTCTTCCCGTCAAGAAATGAATAAGGGTGAGTGGACGGACAGGGCATGGTACGTGGCTTACCATTTATCAGCATAGAAACACGGAATTTAACCTTAACTGGGTTTGGCTGCTTAGGAGCATCTGTATCTATATATCCTAGCTCACAGGTACTTGTTTCCTTATGCCAGAGGCATGCATTCCATTCAGGAGTGGACCTAACAAGACCAGCACAATGTATCTCTGAGTGGCAAGGTCGGTAAGTTTTAAGTACTTTAGAGCTCCAGATTCCAGCACTCACTTCTTTAGGCGCAAATGCTGTAGAGATATTGTTTCCTTTGATCTGAAAAAAATATAAATTTTATCTGTTTTCTGTACTAGTACAAATGTCGGACCCATAAACGTCAGACGACAGAAAGGTCATGGACAGCACAAACAAGAGAGAGAGAGCGAGAGAGAGATTTTTCACGGTTTTTTTATATCGGAGCCTTCTCCAGTTCCACATCCACCCCTCACCGCCGGCTCAAAAAACACAAGACCTTAGGCATTTTCCATTTTAGGTTGTGCACACATGCCCCGTAAAATTCCAAAACAGAGAGATGGGGATTGAATTTTGTAGATCCAGAAACTAGTACTAATTTAGGGTCAGGTTAGCCTAGAACAGGCTAGGGCGGCCGAGCGCTGCGGCCATGGGTTAGGTTAAGTTATGATACTTTCTGGGTCGAGCGCTGCGGCTAGGACGGGCTAGGGGGCCGAGTGCTGCAGCCACATGTCTTACATTCAAGACCCCACCAGCTGCCAGTCTCTATGCAGACATCCTACAGATATTATTTTTCTGGATCTACAAAATTCAATCCCCCTCTCTTTGTTTTGGAATTTTGCGGGGCATGCGCGCACAAAATAAAATGGCAAATGCCCAGACCTTACTCGACCAAATCAGGGGTAAATATTTTAAAAATTTCTTTTCAATATTTTACATCGGAGCCTTCCTCAAAAAAAATTTCAGGGGTGAATATATTTTACTATCTCCCGTAAGGTGCGTTTACAACTACTCGCAAATCACTTTTACAGCGAAACGACAATTGAAAATAACAGGATATCTTTTTCACGTTTGATTAGACAAAGCTGCAACTTTGATTGTGGGAATTACATTAATTCAAAATATAAAACCTTTCATGCTTACCTGAGAAATGCATGACAGAATTATTAATATCCTCATTTTCCAGGATTTTCCTAGTTTAAAACTAGTTAAAACTAGTAAAAACTAGTTAAGTTAAAACTAAAATGTTTTATGCTAACTTTCCAAAGATATAAATTAATCATATATTTTAAAAAGTAGGTACAGGGTGTCCCACGAAACATGACAGTAGCAAAGACGACTTGAAAATCGTCTTATATCTTTGAATTTATTTGTGAAATTCAGGCATCAACTCATTTTAACATGTATGATTCTTGAAACAGTAACCACTAAATTCTTCTAGTCCTGGCATTTCCAAAATGTGGTCTGCCTTTTTTGCGCTTCCAATATTATCCGAGATATTAAAAATTATGTTCAAATTTTAATTTTGTTTTATGAAAACCATAAATGTTGAATTCTGAACGAAATTCTTCATATCTCGGATAATATTGAATGACATTTTGGAAATGCCAAGACTAGAGGCATTGAGGGATTATATCTATATTAGCCTAGATCTATATCTATATTAGCCTGGATATATATCTATATTAGCCTAGATATATATCTATATCTATGAAAATTAGGCTGAAAAGTAAATGCAGCAAATTATTTAAAAATCATGGACGACATGTATATCGTCTGGCTACTGTCATGTTTTGTCCTGTAGGTAACCTTATTAGTGAGTTGGAAAAGAAATCATCATCTTTTATTGGACACCCATAATATTTTCTAGGAAGGCCCTTAGATTTCCTTGGAGACCTCAAAATTTTCATTGAAGATTGGAAAACCGCAAATTTTATCACTTACAATTCCAGTTATGCTTCAAAGGCTCCCAAAATTTTGATTGAAGATTTTCTCCAAGGTTGGCATTAAGACTCGCCCCAAACAAAAGTCTGCTGCCGAAAAGTTTGGGATTTTCTAAAAAGATTTAAGGGTCTTTGTTGAAAAGTTTGGGAACTCCGAATAAGGTATATGGATCTATGGATCTATGGATCTACAGAAAAAAAACCTTTTGATCTCCAATGAAAATCTGGGGGAGTTCCCGATGAAAAGATTCAGGTTTTAAATGAAAATCTGAGGTCTCCAATGAAAATCATCTGGGGTCTCCAATGAAAATCTGTCAATGAAAATCTGAGGTCTCCAATGAAAATCTGAGGTCTCCAATGAAAATCTGGGGTCTCCAATGAAAATCTGGGGTCTCCAATGAAATCTGGGGTCTCCAATGAAAATCTGGGGTCTCCAATGCAAATCTGGGATCTCCAATGAAAATCTAGGGTTCTCCGATAAAAAAAACTCCAATGAGAATGTTTGGTTTCTGATGAAAAAGGGTCTCTCATAGTAATCAAATGATGATAGTTTCAATTCCACGGCTGCGCCCTCGGGTTTATCATTTAATCCCTAGGGTGTTTAGATTTCGATTGATCTTAATTATTCTGAGATAAAATGGTAAATTTATCCATAGATTAATTAAAATAAGAGATAGGACACTATATGTCGTCTTTTAAAGATTTCTGTGTGTTTCGTTCACAATAACCCTGAGGCAGAAGCCCAAAG
>NW_019397314.1:0-2305 GCF_000591075.1 Eurytemora carolleeae
AGATTGTATTTTACAAAACTTATTTTTCCCCCTTTTCCTTCTAGTCTGAACTTTAAGACGTGTCTCAACAAGTAACACCACTGAAAACTCCGGCCCCGGTTTAATTGAAGAATTTTACCGTCTTTTTATTGTACATCACAGTGAGCCAAAGGTTGCAAGTTATTATTTTCAAATCGTTGAGAGTTTTGCCAATTACTTCATAAATACTAAAGCTATAGCTCAAGTACTACATAATTCAAATATGTCTAAGGCTAGAAAAAAGTATAAGTGAGCTAGTGAGGTAAAATCAAAGGCCAAGGGGTTCCGAAGACGTCGCAACACTTTAAAGTCGATCTAGTAGTAACGTTTTCATAGCAATCTGGATCTATGTGTATACAGTACTCTAACACAGAGTAAAGACGACAAATCGTGACATTACACCAAAAATCATGCCCTTTTATGAAGATTACCGCAGACATCACTGACATAAAACAAATGTGGCTATCGAAAAGATTATTTAGATTTTTCTATACGTACCTCATCTTGATCTCCAAACCCATTTTTAAATAAACTTTTAACTAGTTCTGAAACATTATTTTTGAAATGATTTATTTTAAAGGCAAACTTTTCATTTTAAAAGTATTAACAAACATTATATTCTATAGCTATCAAATCTGATGGTTAAACTCTTTTATGTGTCTTAAACTTTTAAGGTTTAATTCTAAACATTAAAGGGAGTGTTCACAAAAAATAAGCGCTTTTTAACGCTACTAATCGTACTTCTTTCTGTTGCGTCTCTGAGAGAAAAATTCGTTTATAATTAATATTTCATGATATTTTTGATTATGTTTTTAAAATAATATTTCACTGACGCTGGATTGTCGAACACTCCTGGAAAATATGAAAATGTCGTCTTTATGAAAATCCTCGAAACAGGAATAATTGTTTTCAAAAGGAACTATTAGATCATAAAATATAAAAATATTATGAAATATCAACTAAATACGATAAGATTAGTATAAGCAATCAAAAGCGCTTATTTTTCACCGTAAGCCTATACCCCCTTTCAATTTTCGCGAACACTCCCTTTAAAGGTCAAGGATATCAGGAGAAACAAATGTGAGTTTCAGGCAAGTGTTTAAATAATAAAAATTACAGATTAATTCAGACATCGAAAGAATTTTTAAAATATTGTATATGTCTGACATATCGGTGTAATTAACACTATAAAACTCATTGAAAAATTGCCAAGACGACATTTTATAATTTCTATCGATTGCTCCGAAGTTCTGGATTAAACTGTATGCTTGACAATTAAGAATATTGCTTCATTGTAAATAACTGTAATCTTCTAATTTCTATAAAGACACATCTCAGATTAAACTATTTATAAATGATTTCAAAACGTGTTTCTAATTTAAAAATGAATACTAATATGATTGCACTTTTGTCATTTTAGAAACAAGTTCTAAAGTTTTGTAAAAAAAACTGCAGAAATAATAATGCAAAGTACAGTGCATAGTGCAGATTCATGCATATTGCATTTATGCATTATGCATTTAATCTTATTTTGATTCTGATAGTGGATTTTTTCTATCAATAAATTGCGGCTTGACATTCTTAAATTCCTAATAAAGAAATTTAGGCAAAACATTTTGAATATTATTTTTTTCTTATCTACTTATTTGTTCCCTTCCTCATCACCATTTTTATTTTTGTCGTCTTCACATTGATTTCAAATTGACATATTTTTAAAGAAATAGATAAAATTTAGAATTATCAATTTTTGAAAAATTTAATTTTTAAAACTTTGATTGTTGTACTTTTAAAGAATGATGGGGAGAGTAAAGCTCAAGATATTGAGAAGAGAAGACTAGGGATGGAACTATTCCGTTGACAAAAGACAATTTTCGGAAATTAACAGAAGACTCCATCAAGGAACGTAAAACAGGCGTAATATTTCAGTTTCTGATAATAAATAAATTAGTAATACTTTGAATTCCATGAATTTAAATGTTTTTTGATGAGCTTGTCCATTCTGTTAATTTAACCATAAGCAAACGCATTGAAAATATCGAAACCTTGTCGAGCCCCATTCAGACCCCCAGCCTTTTCGGGTGAAAAATATAACCGCCTTTTTTATGAGTCATTTCTTTCTTTAAAGTTAACTAAACTCAGATAGCAGGATAGAGAGCGTACGCTGTTAAAATACAGCAACCCTCCAATCTTTGCAAATATATGAAATAAGAATGAGCCTGTTCTTTCAGATAGCAGGATAGAGAGAGTACGCTGTTAAAATACAGCAACCCTCCAATCTTTGCATATA
>NW_019397314.1:2391-82194 GCF_000591075.1 Eurytemora carolleeae
GTGATTAGCAATTGTGGGGGGGGAGAAATAATTTCAGAGAATTGGGGTAAAATGAAAAATTAGACATCAACTTGTGAATTTATGATATTCTTGATATTTTACCATAAGTTGGCTGAGGGCCAGGTATTATTCGAAAATATATAAAAACCCTGGTAAAATTAAATTCTGAGAATTCACAAAAAGGTTTAGTCCATTTTGCTGAATTTATTAAATTATAATCTAAATATGCCAAGAACTGTTTTAAACATGTACATAAGCAAATCAGGCAAAAAAATGTTATCCAAAAATAAAATTTTAGATTTTTTACATCTGGTTTCAAACGGAATTGAATTGAGTCTTTGCCACAAACTTTTTTTTTAGTCCCATATTTTGTTGCAACCAAAAGCCACAGACCTTCATACTTAAGACTAAAAATGTTATTAGGTCAAAAAATCTAAGCTTGAAGTCCGAAATGTTTATATTGCCAGGTTTTAAAGATAAAGGGATAAGAAAATTTGAATTTTTGGCACAGGCTCAAATATTTTATCTCAAAAATCATTTAGTAATATTTTTAGGGCTAAAATAAACAACACATTTTTATCCAATATAAACCGTTCTTAATATTTTTGAATTGTTACTTTTGTAGTAAAAAATGTGTTCTTGCAGAAACAATTGGATACATTCTGATAAAATCCATTCTGTTCAATATGATCAGTTGAAATTTCCAATTTTGGTGGAAAAGAGATAAAAGGAAAAAAATACATTTTTTAAAAGATTGATCCTGTTTAATTCTGTACTTTTGTCCCTTCGTGAAGGTTAATCGACATACATTTAAAAAAACGTACATTTTAACCCTATCTCTGCTGGGGCACTTGAAAACTAGGATATGCTGGGGGGGGGTCAATTTGACCCCCCCTCTAAATCCCATGTTTGATGTCCAAATATGACAAATGATACATCATTGGAAAGCTCTTGTGCTCTACTTTTAGAATTGCAAATTTGCAAAAATAGAATTTTTTATCGCAAAATCCAGTTATATAGTAAAAATGTTTGCAAAAAAAATTTGTCCAAAAAATTCAAAATTATACATTTTTGACCATGCCATTTCAAATATGCAAAGATTTTTACAAAATTTAAAATAACCTGATTTTTAATCAAGAAAAACTAAAAAAGTGCAAATTTCCTTTGACAGGTTGTTTGCAATTTGTTTTGCAAAACTTGTGCAATTCGTTTCCTTATATGTCAAAGGCTTTCCAAAAAGCTAAATTTTATCAAAATCTGACAAGTGAAAGTGGGTCAAAACAAAGATTTAGTTTGTTACAGGAAAAAGCAGTCATTCAGGCAGTGTGCCTAATTAAGGACTCAGGCGCGCAGTTAGTATTAAAGCTCGCTTTTAGGCCTAACGGGAGGGNAAAAAAACTACAGGGGGGGGTCAAATTGCCCCCCCCCCCCAGCAGGAATAGGGTTAAAAAAGACTTAAAATAGTTAAAAGATATTTATGTTGAGTTTCTTCAATTTGCAATACAATTTTCGCTCATAAGTTTGTGCAATTTAAGTATAGAGGAATCGCGAAAATTTGCTTTGCAAATAGCGATATGTATATTAAACATTTTTTATTCCTCAAAATTTAGCTCATGTCAGTGGTGGAGGCTTTAGAAGCTGTTGGTCTGAGGGATTCTCTGTTTGAATTCAACAACAGTCTCAGAAAAACCTATGACACTCAATAAATTTGTAAATAAACAGTTTAATTTGAAATATACTATTTACAATTGAAGAAAGAATTGTTTACATTTCGTAACAACTATATTTCTATAGTCAAAATAAACTAAAATTATAAATGAATAGGCCTGCCTTTTCTTATCTTTCAGGCAGTGTAGTATAAAGTTTAGTTAAACTACACACCTAGAACAATGAAAATATTAATACTGGGTGTCATCTGCATAAATATCATCTGTCAAATCAAAGGGTTAGTGAAATACAAACTTTAAATGGACTGTAAGCATAATTTTTAACCACCCTGGACGTTTTCAGTGATACAGTAGTAACAAATGCAAATTACAAAAAATGGTTGCAACATTTCTTTTATAGAAAGAGGAACAAAACGATATTCATGCCACAGTTTTTGGTTCTAAGTGTATCAAGTAACCAAATTTTAATTTTAATTTTATATTTAACCTTAGATTGTTAATTTTATGTCATTTTTCCTTTTTTAACCTAGAAGTGGAAATAATTTTCTTTTTAACTTTCAGAATTCCAAAACTCTCTCAAATACAAAAGCAAGATAGGAACATGAATGCAAATTAATTTCTTGTATAATAAGATATTAACATTTAGTGCGACAAATATGAAGTTTTTCATTGAGAATCAGAAAACTGTGGAATGAATGTCGTCTTTTTATCTTTCACTTTAGATTTTGTGATTAGCAATTGTTGCATATGATATATTTCTGAAAATGTTGATGTTGAAAACCCATAATCCCGTTTGATCTCGATATTTACTATTAGCAGTTTTAATTTGAGGACCAATGATTTATTTCTACATTAAATTAATCTGTAGATTAACAAATTTTTCCACAATGCAAGAGTTTTCCAACCTGAAAAAAATGTTATCCTTGCAAAATTAAGTACAGTGCAATTGAGGATTTATTTGAATCTTTTTATTTAAGAGATGCTGATCCAGTTTGGAGTAGCAAAACAGATGGTATTGCTCACAGCTGTGACAGCAGCTGGAAGAAACAGCTGGGATTTACATGCAGCTGTTCAAAGCCAGCTGTTGACTGTAAGCGTATGAATATCTCCAATATTGAAGATCTAGGAAAAGAGATGTTTGATTATTTTACAGTAATAACCTGAAAACTCTGATAAAGGAAAACTTTATAGCAATATAAAAGTGTATTTGGACTAGTTATAAGTCAAACAGTTTTACTAGTCAATTATTAGATCACTTATAAAGTGAAATGTGTCTGTTTAAACTTCACAATTGCTGTGGCCCATTTGTATTGGACTATTTCAAGTCATTTGGTAATAACTTGAGTCTAAAAGTTGTCAATCTATTTCCAGAAATGTTTGATGAAACAATTTGTTAAAATCTTCAATTCATACACAGGCCACAGGGTGTCCTACATAAAATTGGATTTATCAAAGTGCTTGCATTTTACAACATGACAAAGCGACAAGATTATCCAAAAAACGAGCTTTTAACCAATCCAATTAGATGTAGGACACGTCTGAATAAAATGGAAAACTAAACTTATACACAATAAAAAATGCATAATCAGATACTCACAGTGGTTAATTTGTTTCACTTTTTTACCAGATCCTGTAGTTTAACAAGGTAGATCACCAAGATCATCAGATTTATTTTAACAAGGTAGATCACCAAGATCATCAGATTTAGTTTAACAAGGTAGATCACCAAGATCACCAAAATCATCAGATTGCCTCAACAAAATGTTTAAAGTCGATAGCTACACTAAAAAATGAAAACACAACAAACATCCTTGACAGATATCCCAGATGAAACTACTAATTTAGATCTATCTTTTAATAATCTCTCCAGGTAAACAATCGTATTAACCAGACTTACATACTACATAGGGAGGGGAGGTAAGGGGGCTTAGTCCACCTCCTGGATTAGTAAAATCCAAGGCTTTCAGGGTGGGGGGGGGGTCAGGCCCCATGGGGTGATTAGTCTCTCCTCCCGCTGTGTACGCCCTAGACCTTAACTATTAATAAAGTTCTTTAATCGGATTAAATAAATTTGATTTTTGTATTTTGATTTTTTTTTATAAATACTGAAATATTAATAATGCTCTAATATTATAACTACTTTTGATAAATACCTTTCTTTTAATCTACTTTTTTAATAAAAAAATGTTCTCCCAATTTATTTCCAAATGTTCTCGATATCCAAAATACAATCATTTAAATGATATTCAAGTTATAACAACTAAGTATAAAAAAATCTCAGTAGAAATGCATTATAGGGAGATCAGAATATTAATCTTTCCGCAATTGTTTTTTCAACCACGGTACATATATCATATGTTTCATTTCAGTTTACTAGATGATCTAACAGGGTTCCCTTTCCCAGTAGAAGAACTATTCCTTTCTCATAATAATCTAGAAACCCTGTCAAACCTAACATTCTACAAGTAAGCTGGCTACAAACTTAGAGCTTTCAGCGAACAAAAATTTTTGCTAAAACATGGACATTTTCGCAAAAATTTTCTTTCCTATTTTGGCAACTTTTTGCAAAATATTGTATTTTTCGCGAAAATAAATTTGCTAAAGGAAGATAAATGTTGCGGAATTTCCTGAAAAAAAATCATAACATGAGACTATTTCGCGAAAAAATTCAAATTTTTTTACAAACGAAATGCGAAAAAATACAAAATTTTTGGCGAAAAAATATTTTCGAGAAAAATGCAAAAATTTTGTGAAACGATTTCCACATTATGCTGTAACACACTACACAATTCATTATTTCATTTTTACTAAAAATGTTGACATGATCTTACTGGTTGCATCAAATGTTAATTTCATAAAAGATAAAATCTTAAAGACAACTATACAGAATTTATTTGGTGTTTTTATTTATGGGGCCTGCCACTGTATGCTTTAGATCTTGTTTCTTAATTTACCACCAAAATACTCTTTTGCAGGCAGAAGCCTAAGTTCGCCCTTTGAATTGTAAGATTAAAAAATAGTTTGGTCTTTATTAAAGTCTCATCTTTTTTTGCTAACTAGCTAGTTTTTCATATAAATATTTATTTTCTGACTAATTCTATTTTTTAGTTTTCCTCTTTTAAAGTTTTTGGATTTATCTCACAATAATCTAAAAATAATAGAACCAGGTAAATATATTTATTTACATTTATTTATATAAATTTACATTAATTTACATTTATTTGCATTAATTTGCATTTATTTACATTTATTTACATTTATTTACATTTATTTACATTTATTTGCATTTATTTACATTTACTAGAAATTCAAGGCGCTTCGCGTCCATCTTCTATTTAAATTGTGAACATGTTTTTTTTTGTTTACATTTTAAAACCAAGAAGAAAAAAATTTTGCGGATTTTTAAAAAAAATCGCGAATTTTCAAGAATTTAATTTTTTTACAAAATCACATTTTCAAAAATTTTTATCATATATAAACCTTCCCTGTGGTCACATGATGTCCCACAAAAAATTTGGGCCCGATCGGTTCAGCCGTTTTGACGTTTATTGGATACAAACAAACAAACAAACAGACAAGCCAAATTCATATGTAGATTTACATTTATTTACATTTATTTACATTTATTTACATTTATTTGCATTTATTTACATTTATTTACATTTATTTACATTTATTTACATTTATTTACATTTATTAATATTTATTTTCATTTATTTACATTTATTTTGAATACAGAAATATTTGACTTTCTTGTAAGGCTTTTAATGCAGCCATCTTAAAGTTACAATGGGAATTTAAAAATACCGAAAACATTTAAATCAGATGACATTTTTGAATGTTGACCTAAATTTGCCACTTTTAAAGCAAAATCAGAATTTTATGTTTTTTATTGTCTCAACAAAAGTATATAACTTGAATGAATTTTTCTAATTTTCTAATTCTAGTTTTTAACTTTAATACTTTATTTTAATCAAATTTTTCAATATTTTTAAATTTTTATATAATATCAGATGAAAACATTTTGAGACTCCTATATTTCTTGTTTTTCATTCTTTCTTCTTGATCGTCCATTCTTTGTTCATCCTTCAATCATATTTCATAATTTTGGAAATAAAAATTAATGAATTTTTTGGATGATCCTGCAGCTAGCCAAATTGCAGAGAAAGAACTATTTTTTCGAGCCTTGTATAAAATTTGTGTTAGTAAATAACTGAATTTAGTAAACATAGAATTTTTACATTTTTTAAAGTAATACATGATTTCCTAATAGCTTTCAAAAAATGTTATATGATACTCAAAGATTTTTTCTAAAAAATCTTTTTTTTGTAAGGAATAATATATCATCTATCGAATCTGGAGACAATGGATTTATCTCACAATAAGCTAAAAGCCTTTTCTCCAGCAGTCTTTCCAGTAATAAACAGTATTCAACGGTAAGTATTTTTATTGCCTTAAAGGGGAATAAAAAGTACATATGCGCAGAACTTTTTTTAAGCCCCCCCCCACAAAAAAATAAAACAAGAAGTTCCAAAGAAGTTGATAATTATAATAATGATAAAATTCAGTATAAGTAGATATTACCTTTGCGTGTAAATCTTTATATGATATATAAAAAAATAATAATAATTAGTATTACATAACAATAAAGATTTTAAGATATACGCTTATATAAATGTTACAGTTGAATATTTAGGTTTTTCTAAAATATAAATTGTTCATTCTCTTATTTAAAGATAATAATTACATTATAACAACATGTAGATATTGATAATAATATTAAGTATTTTGACTATTAAATACTCTCATTTTTAGGAAGCAAGCGAAGGAAAACATAAATGTTTTGATATTTTATAAACCAAGGCTCTATACACGTCTAATAAGTTTAAGACCCTTGTTGGCTATGGCCAAAGGAGCAAACGCGTGATAAACAGGGTTACCATCAAAGGATCTCAGACTATAATGACATTCACAAATGTATCAAATATATCTATTATAACCAGTTAATTTGGGTTTTTATCCTCTGAAAATCATCATTTAATGACAGTTAAATGAAACATGTTTCCATCTCCTGCGACCCAAAACTGTGTACATAAATTCTGTACAGTCTTCTCTGAAGTATCATCCTTTGTGGTAACCCTGTACATTATTCCGTACATAAAAAAACAGAAGAAAACTTAGTTAATATTAGTTAAGATTGGTATCAATTCATTTTTGTTTGAAAAGATGGTTCTAACAGAAAAAATGTCGTATTCCTGCATGGCAATAAGATTATAGGATTTGAATCCTTCTATTTTCAAAATGGAGGGAAAACAGCTGCACGGTTTGCTTATAGGCTTAGGAAGGAGCTCAGAGGCCAAGGTCTAAGCAGGTATAAACATTGCTTAAGCCTCTTCAGGCTGACGTCTGGTTTACCCATAATAGTCTGCAATATCAATTTATTAAGCAAAAAATGTGGCAAAAACAAAAAATGCGCGAAATATGATAAATTATACATTTTTGAAAAGCGCTTACCATGGCGAATTCAAATTTTCAAAAATATTTAGAAAATTTTGTAAAACTAAATTTGTATTTAAGGAAAACTGTGCAAATTCTGTCCAAAAATCTATGCAAAATTTCATCGCAAACATTGTTCAATTTGTTTCCTCTTGTTAAAGGCTTTCTAAAAAGCCATAAAAAGTCTAAATCCAATGACCGGAAGTAGATCTGAATATAGATTTAATCTGGTAAAGGTTAAATAAGGCATTCAGGCAATATGCATGAGGAGGTGCATATGTTAGTAAGATAAGTTATAATATTTGAACAGCCTCAGACCAATAATTTTTTAAAACGTCAGGCTCCCCCCCCCCCCAGCCAGAATAGAGTTAATATTCTGTTATTACAGAGAGGTCCATGAAACTGTAAAATTGGCCGGAAGATGACTGTTGGACTCAAGTTATTAATATACAATAAACACAAAACTAAGCAATTTTGGAGTTTAGACACACCCTGACCCATTTCAGTATCTTGATTTTCTACATAGATAAAGGCAACACAACAGCAAAACACATAAAGTGTCTTTTTATTCCACAGTTCTATGGCAACTCACATTTCCCCTTCAAACCAAAGATTAACTATAAGATCCTTGTTTAACGATTCTGAAAAATTCTGATAATATTTTCTTTGCCCTTACTGAGGCCGAATTTTAAGAATTTGAGCCACGGCTTTGATTTAAGCCGCGACTCAAATATGGTTGTTCCACTTAAAATTGTATTCAATGTTTCGAGATTTAAGCCGGCGCTCAATTAAAACGGGTATTTTAAATTCATTAAATTCGGACACTGGGTAATCAACAAGGCTACTTAAAAAGGAATATTCAACTAAGAATTAAAAATGATAATGTCTTGAGAAAGGTTTAACGGCCCACCGATGGTTTAAAAATGAAATAATAGATTAAACAAATTATAGAGAAGCAAATCAAAATTTCATTTTTAATTCTAGGGTAATGTTTGATCTTCAAAGAAAGTATTTATTAGATCAGCAAGTTGAATTCATTCTTTCAGGTAAGCAGAATTTTTGAGGTTTAATAGGCAAAAAAATTGCTGACATGGCATAAAAAATGGATGGCTGTCAAATAAGCGAAAAAAAGTTTACATTTAACACAAATAAGTCCTAGAATTTTTGATGCCAAATAAACAATTTTTTTGTTAAATACAATCAATTTTTTGTCGCTTATTTTACCATCATCAACATTTTTCGGCCAAGTAAGCTATTTCGTCATTTGGAATTTTAGAGTACATTATTTTTGCTCCGTTCTTAAACATGATATTTGACCTTACCTGGATCCACAAGAATCTGAGATATTTAACCGAAATGTAGAAAACTTGTATTTTCTGTAATGTTGCTTTTAATAAATTATGTCTAATTGTATCTGTGACTAATGATAAAATAGCGAAAGGTTTTTTAAAGTGGTTTATGAAATCAGATCACTGAAATTAAGCACACTTACCCACAGCAAATAACTGGATTGGATATATCAAGACTGGGATTCTCGCACTCCTCACAAACCTTTGGTTTAAAAAAAAAGATCTGATGCCAACATCTGTTTAAGCAATTATAACCTCCTGACGGAAGAAGGGGACAGAGGGGCGACTTTCCATAACTTTTGCAGCGAAAGGGTGCGTACTAACTTTATACTCAACAAGAAAAAAGCTTTTAATCCAAATAAAAGATGATGAAGAGAGAGGATAGGTGGAAAAGCAGGGAGAGTCGATGGTTTCCAGTTACAGATACCTGGAGGTATTCAATCTGGGCTTACATGATTGGGAGCAATGAGGGTGATGTTTCCTGTCTGTAAGGCAACCATGCCTCAATTCAGTGTATCAGAAGAATTTATGCACTCAACTATTCTCAGCCCTAAGAAGCTCTTAAGAAGCTTGATTCTAGTCAGCCTTCTTCTTAGTATGAATGAAGTGTGGATGGATGATTGTGCTGCCAGATTACAACCCCTGGTAGATCAATGAAATCAAGAAATATATAGACCAGGAACCGCCATATCTAATGCGTCAAATTTGTGTACTGCAGTGGGAGGCGATCAAAACAAAGAATTCAGGGGGAAAACATCATTTATGAGGGGGGGGGGGAAATAAAGTATATTGCTATCGTAGACACGAATACTGATTATAAAACGAAAGACTATTTGTTACTTGAGAGTATATGCTTTAAAGACAGGAGAGGGAAATGATAATATCCAAGATTATATTCAAATTGTAAAACGTTATATAAATTGGGATGTTTTAATCAAAGCAAAAACAATTCCTCACTCCATGGGAATCAATGCAAAGAGGAACTGTANTATAGTTGAACAAATCTCACTGAGCATGAATAAATTTTCCATATTGATCTGAAACCCAAAAATCATATTTAAATAAATAATTTGTATCCGCACTAACTTAATATATTAACTAGTTTCTTTTGTTTTTGACTGTAACATTACTCTGTTTATCAGTGTTTAATCCTTTCTCTTCAACTGCTGTGGGGGCACTGGATTTGTTTACATTCCTCCCACAGTGTACAGTACACAATTTGCGTATATCTGAGTTGGGCGTTCCTGGTCTATATATTTGTTGAATGAAATAAAACCTACACCAAACTTTCTCAATGGGAAAAAATTCGAGATTTGACAATTAGATCTTTTTTTTGGGACAACAAATCTTTTATAGAAAAACATCGATTGGTTTATATCTTTGGTCAGTGATAAAAATTGTGCACATACAGTACATAATACTTTTCCAGCAGCATACAATTTTGAAAGTAAAAAAACATCTCAGATTCTAATAAAGGCCTTCAAATAATCCAGAAACTAATTATTTAAAAATAGATTCCAATATCAGGTCCTTACTTTGCTACAGTTGTTGGTTAAATTAATGCTGAAAACTTCTTGAAGATCTTTAAAATGTATAAATTTGAACAATTTGAAAAAAAGAATATCTAAAGTTACACTTATGGAACAAACTTTGTAAATAAATGATTTTCAAGATTCCTTAACAAGTCTAGGGCCAGCTGAGCACGTTCAAACAGTTTCATTACTGTTAGTTAAGCAATCTTAATATTAATAAGGTTTTTTAATCAACGGTGCAAGTTTTTAGTATTAACGGCATTAACGGTTTGCCAAAACTCCAAGCAGAAAAAAAGAACAAAAGTTGGCGTTTTTTTAAATCCATTCATTTCGTTTTCGTTTTCAACCATGAATTTTTTCAAAAACTCCTTTTCGTTAATGATTTAAAAATTGACTAGTTTCGCCCTTCATTAATAGACTCTTCCGTTAGTGTTCAAAAACCTTCGTTTTTTTAGCAATCCCCGATTATGAACTTCCAGATGAAGCTTTTAGTGGACCCTTGGCAAAGGTATGACATTAGACAAGCAAGGTATGGTTTCTATACTTTCCTCTGAAACGTACTAGATTTAGAACTGGTTTCAAAACAAGCTCTGACCTTTGTTTTTATCTTTTAATTGTTTTGATAAATCTAGTTTCTAATAATCCAGATGCAGGTTTACCCACAAAGGATGAGACTTCAGAGATCACTGAACAAAATTTGATCAGCTTTTTTTCTTACTTTAATGGTGACATGTAACTTTAATTTTTCCCTTTTCTTTGCCAATCAATTAGCACACTTTTAAAGACTTAAGACTTAAAAACCTTCAGATTTTGATATTTAAAGATTTTTAGGTCATCATCCTTTGAAGGTAACCCTCTTATGTTTGATCTAAAAATGAGGTTGTACTACTGCAGTTTACGACATTATTTAATTGTATAATTTTTCTCTTGATTTTTTTACAGTTCGGAGAAGTAATGATAAAGAAAACAGTTGTTGGTGTTCAAATAAACCTTAACACCTTTAAGGTATTTTTATTGCTTATTTATTTTTTAGGGCATACCAAATATTTACTATATAGGGTTAGGGGGGGGGGAACTAAGTAAAATGATGATTATGTTCAAAATCATATCTTTCCAAACTAATAGAAACCTTAGATAACTCAGACTATAGATTTCTGCAAGATCGAAAAATCTAGTTAAAAATATCAAAGGTATACACTATCAGGTTTTAAAGATATAGGAATGAGTTTGAGGTAAGTAATCAGTTCCTTTTCTATGTTTCTATAGTTTCCAGAACTCCCTGGTTTGGAGAAAAATCCCTGTGAGGAGCTCACCAAGCCTGAGCTCAAAACTATCCTGGAGAATGGAGCTTTTACAAAACTTCAACAGGGACCAGACTTTTATGAATAGTGGGACTTAATTCAACTACATAGACTTAGCTACTTAGGGCTGGAGGGGCAATAGAAAGATAGTAAGATAGAAAGTGGGACTGATACTATGACATCTTCATGCATCGGACCGACTTATCGTAGGTATAACAACTATTTTTCCAAACCAAAAAATTGTAAAATCAAAATGTAAACAAAGCCCATTTCTTCAAATTGAACCGGCGTTAGTATAGTTGTGGTCTACATAATTGAACTACGTCTAGATAGTTCAAATACGTAGTTAAACTACGTCTACATAGCTGAACTATATCTAATAAGTTGAATTAGGTCTAGCTATTAATAAAATCTGATCTCAGAACAACCTTATGCTGACAAACTGGATTCCAGTGCTGGTTGAAACAGAATCTGATCTGATGTTTGTATTGAGAAAGGATTTAATGGTTAGATTTTAGTATTTTGTTGTACACAACATCAGTGCCAGACAATCGAATTCAAAATACGTGTTTACGAAGATGCAGAGATTGAGAAACATCAAGATGGTTAAAATATCCAATTTAAGTTATAATGATAAGCTATGCAAATGTGCAAAAAGATGCGTTAAGTGGTTGACATTGAGATATTATGTTAGTATTTTTAAATAAAACCTGTTAACAAATTTAAAATCGCAAAGAAACTGAGTTTTTGCAATAAAAACTCAGATTTTCTATTCTCTTTATCTTTGCATCCGAACCCTGCAGAGTTTAGATATTTCAAACTTTGAATTCTGGTAGAATCTTAGTTTGAAATATCACAGGGTTATTTCAGTTATATGGATTAGGAATTTTAAAATTTGAGTTTGTGGCAAAACTCAATTTCTTTTTGCTTTATAATGACATTTAACTATTTATACACATCCTGCATGACGTATTGTCAGTTCATAGTTGGTTTAGTTGGCAATTTTAATAAAAATTTCAAGATTTGAGCCAGTGCTTCATTGGAACCGATTATTGACGTTTCTTAAAATTTGATCTCTGATTTGTTTTTAATTATTAGGCAGTTGTTGAAGGAGACAAAGAGAATCCGAACTCTTTAAGTATTTTAACCATGCCGTTCCCTTCTCACTGTGGGGTAAGTTTAAAATTAAGAATTAAATTCTGAAAAGAGTAGAGAGAGGTAGAGATCTTCAATTAACTAGTTTGAATTCATGTTAACAATTTAAATGAAAAATAATATAAAAATGTATTTGGTGTAAAAAAAGGTTTACAAAGACCTATGTTTTTATAAAACATTGTGACAATCCATTTCATTATCTGTATATTTAATATTTACAATTTTGTTTTTATAATTAAAAATAAAATACGATTATGATAGTTTTGATTCATATATAATTTTAAATTTCAGTTACAAAACTGTATTGATATCTACAGTCAGACTGACAAGGAATAATTTGACAATAACTTTCTTATGTTTTTACGATTAGTTTATTTTAATTAGTTAATGTTAGGAAATAGATGAGTGAGGGGAGGAAGGCCAACCACATCAATCTCTAGTCCGAACCACATTCTTCTCATTTTCTCGTCCGAACCACCTCAAATCCTCGTCCTTTCAATATTATTTTTTTAAGTGTCCGATCCTTGAAAATAAATACATTTTAAAAATATGGCGACGTTAGGGCATAGATGGAATATAAAATTTTCCCAATTAAATTTTAGATTTGTGTAAAAATGAAAATGCTCCATAAACGATGTTCTACAAAAAAGCGTCTGTATCAAGAGCCCTTTCTTTCGCGGAAAATGCCACAAAACATTCTCAAACTAGATCTAAACAACTTTTTGTAATATTCCAGCTGAATTTGGGTTTGAAATATGACTTAAAATTTTTATATGATTAAATACTGTTTGAATTCATAGGGTTGTGACCAATTAATTGTAGCAAATGATTTGAATAATATAAATTGAACATTATTTTTTCTATAATTTTAAGCATGCGGCAGGCAGAAATGATCTCCTAGTGGGGCCAACAAATCTACCTTATTTTAAATAAATCCGAAATCAATGATTATTTTGTATGGGTTGAAATGGAAAGATTAAAGACCATGTTCACGCGAATTCTTTGGTATAAATTTTTATTTGTGAAAGTTATCCATTTTGGAGGCAAAAGAGATTCAATTTTTATCCTAAATAATGTTTGACATCATTTTAAGATTCCAACATCTCAAAATCCTTGGAAAACTTTATTCTAGTCATGTTTTATGCCCTATCGTCGCCATATTTTTAAAAAATGTATTTATTTTCAAGGATCGGACACTTAAAAAAAATAATATTGAAAGGACGAGGATTTCGAGGTGGTTCAGACGAGAAAATGAGGAGAAAGTGGTTCGGACTAGAGATTGATGTGGTTGGCCTTCCTCCCCTCGATGAGTTTTATGGGAAGTTAGGTTAATTCTCAGGAAAAGTTGGGTTAGATTTTAGAAATAGGTTGGTTAAAGTTAAGAAATAGATAATTTAAAAAAAATTAATTTTTATTTATTATTTTCTCTTTGAAAACTTGAGGTATGTTCATAAATTTGCTTAAAATGTGTTGTTACTTCTAGATGTCTTAAAATGGATAAAGTAAATGTTTAAAAAATGTTAAACGAAACTTATTAAACATACCTTTTATAACTTTGAATTGTGGAATAAGTTTGTTTTCAGGGAGAGTTTAGTTAAATTTTAGTAACTAGGCTTTAAGGGCGCTTCGCGCCCATATTCTAATTCAATTGTGAGCATGTTTTGTTTGGAACAACTTCAAGCAAAAACAAAAAAATTACGCGGAATTTATAAAAATACTAGCTAAAGGGCTAAGTATTGCCAGTGGAAAAAAGAATTAAAATTTTTTTTGGAAAACTAAAAATGTTTTGAAAAAAATAATTTTGAATCTTTTTAGCCTTTCACACCCCCCGCCATATTCTATTTCAATTGTAAGCATGTTTTCTTTGTGTACAATTCAAAACAAAAACATACAAAATTTTGATGAATTTATAAAAAAAATTCAAAAATTGAATTTTGTGAGAGGCAGATTTTTGAAAATGCGACCATCCATAAACCTTCCCTGGGATCACGCAAGGTCCCACAAAAAATTTGGGCCCTCGGTTTTGACGTTTATTGGATACAAACAAACAAACAGACACCCAAACACCCAGTCAAGCAAAGTACATATAGCTTTGCTTTTAGGGCGCTTCGCGCCCATCATCTATTTCAATTGTGAACATTTTGTCTTTGTATACATTGTAAAACAAAACAAAAAACAAAAAATTTGACGGATTTTATAAAAATTTTTTGTAGATTTTTCAAAATTCTTTAAATTCGAATTTTTTTCGAAGCAAATTATTGAAAATTTAATTATTCATAAACGTTCCTTGGGCACGTGGATTTTATGGTTCTGCCAATATTCCAGAAAGCTGTGACTTTCAATCACATATTTGTCCCGTTAAACATAATTGTTTTGCCTTTTTTTAAAAATACTTTTTTGTCGCCATTTGCATTTTGAATGAAAAAGTATGAAAAAACAAATAGATGAAACCGAATACTGTTCACTCTGGTTAGTTCGGGGTGTGTTTAAAATTTGGGCCCGATCGGTTTAGCCGTTTTGACATTTATTGGACACAAACAAACAGACAAACAGACAGACAGACAAGCCAAATTTATAAAGAAGAAGATTGATTGGTTTATTTCTAAGAATAGACTAGTTTATATTTATTTGATACAGTTTAATCCAAAACTTTGGAGACATTGAAAGAATTTATACAATGTTGTAATTTATATATTGTTGTTTCTATACCTACTGATAATGGAATGCTGCAGATGTTTAGATTTAAATTATTTATTTATTTTTACAATTACTGAGATTTAGGTATAATTGTATAAAACCCATAGAAAAAGTGTAAATGCGACATTTTATAAATTCTTTTGATGTCTCCAAAATTCTGGGATAAAATGTAGTATTTTCTTTTCTAAATACTTTTGCATGTATTAAATTATGATTTATCTGCTAGACCTGTTATAACCATGTGTTGATGCAAATAAGGTATTTAATTTGTTTTATATTGTAAAATGGAAGCAAAAAATGTCTGAATTCCCCCCCTTGCCCTTGAATATAGGAATTGTATTATACATGGTTATCCAAAAAGTATGAAACCGTAAACTAGCTCCAGCTGTCAATATGACGATATTGTCTGAATTATATAATTAGAGTAAAACTATTTTTTATGTTACTTAAAATAAATTCATTTTTTACAGATCTTTGTAGTTAATGTAAAATAAATGACTATAATGAAGGATATAAAACAAGGTGAAAGCTGAAAGATATGAAATGAAGCCTTTACTTGATGGAGTTTGTAAATGCCAGAAATAAGTGGAAAATGCAAATCAAATCCAATTAAAACCAAAAATTTGATATACAGCATGATATTTTTCTAGGGGGGGGGTAAATAAATTCTGGGGGGGGGGGGTAAAAAAATTTAAATTAAAAAAATTTCCCCCCCCCTACAGAATCCTTATTTACGCCCCTGCCCCCCTCCCCCCTTGCCCTTTAATATAAAGATTGTATAATACATTGTTATCCAATATGACGATATTGTCTGAATTATAATCCTTTTCATGGCAAATATAATGATCAGGCAATGAACAAAACAAAAGTTAACTGTTGCGTGTAAATGAAAACAACAATAGGTAAAAGACAGTGTAAATTCAGTACAGTAGTCTCTGAATTCTCAATTTTTGTAAGTAACCCTGTATTTAAAAAGAATTTTTTGTAAACGATTCTATATTCCAAATTTATCAAACAGAAATATCAGTGTTTTGTTAAAAATTAATTTTGATAGAAATATTCACTATTGGTAAACTTCAATAATTTTTCTACAGAAATACTTTGAAGCAATCTGCAAGAGTTAAGTCTGGACAATATGGTCAGCTTAAATTAGAAATCGCAGTGGAAGAATTTCAGGTTAGGAATAAATTAACTTTTCCTCAATAAAGAAAAAATGCTAATATGTTAATTAAACTGAATTTCCGCCTTAAACTCTTAGACGCTTTCCCATATTATGGCAACCATACAGAATAAACGTTGAATATTTATTCTAGCAGATTCCTAATTTAAATTTCAATTAAAGGTCTACTAAATCAGGTTTCCAATTTATTATGATCAGAAAATTGGAGTTTTAAGCAAGAAATTTATTTAAGAGTTTTATAGTACAATGTGTCCCAATAAACAAGGGAATTAATGGGAATTATATCATCTTGGTCCATACGGGATTTTCGTTAACATAATTGTGTAGTATCTGCACAGTTAAAACATTTAACACCGAAAACTACTAGTCTCGGGATTTCCAAAATGTGGTCTTCAATATTATTACCTTAATAATAAACGAAGATATTAGTAAATTTTCCCAGATTCTAGTTTATTGAAAATCAACAAAATTGTTCAAAAATTGAATATCTCCGTCAATTTTAAAGATACAAAGGAAGTACACCTTATTTTGGAAAGCTCATTAGCCGTCCGATCTCTTTTTAATGCATTTTATATCATTTATCAATTATCGGATATTCAAGCTGTCTCTCAATTCCTATGTTTATTGGGACACCCTGTACATCCAAGCCATACCTTTAGAATACCTGTAATGTTTTACAGAGCTATACTACAACATTCCTATACTTGATTAAAAGATAAATTTGTGTAGATTAAAAAATTTCAAATTACATAAATCGATGTGAAATTGATGCGGTTGCCACCCTTCCTCTAGATTTAATATGTATAAATTTCAGATTGCATCAGTGCTGAAAGCTTTGGAAGCAATTGGGTTAAGCAATTCTTTGTTTAAAGTGAATAGTATGAATCGAACCTATGACACACAATATGTTTGTAAACTTGCAGTTTAGTTTAAATAGAATATATTATTTTTAATAAATCTATTGTCACACGTAATTTTATATCGACTAGTTTGGGAACCTTAATCAACCCATTCAATTAGAAATTTGTGAATCCCGTGGTTCTACTTAGTTAAATCAAAATTTAAGGCAAATCGGTCCAGAGGTTTCGGAGTTATGATCTGACATGCAAACAGAGATTACTACTATATATATTACTAGCTGATGGTCCTGGCGTTGTCTGTGGAAAAAATTTTTTTGAAAATTTTGAAAAATTTTTTTTTAAAATTTTGAAAAAAAAATATTTTTAGATAAATCATTTAGAAAAATATTTTTTTTTAATTTTTAGCCTATATCACCCCCCGGCTACCTATGAGTGTTCACAACAAATTTCAGACCAAACGGTCCAGCCGTTTGGACGGCTACACACAACATATATTTGAATCATGTGGATTTAACGGTTCTGTCAATATTCCTGAAAGCTGTTAACCTTTTTTCTTAAAACTTTATTGTTGGCATAGAATTTTGAATAAAAATGAATAAAATAAACAAATCCGTAAAGTAAATGATTATTTAATTAAAGACCAAAACACGTTTGATTTCAAATAGAAGAAACCGAATGCTGCTCACTCTGGTTAGTCCGGGGTGTCGAATGTCTTGTTTGATTATATAGACAGATAGATATAGATTATTATAGTTGGACCCACACACCGTGGGCCGGAATCAAGACAACCGTTGGTCTAAGATGATACAGGCCTGAAAGAAACAAGAGTTTTGCCGAATTTCAGGCTCCTAGGTCTAAAACCGTGACTGAAATTTATATTTAGCCTTCCAAGAACCCAAAAAATTCAATAAAAAATAATAACGAATACATCGAAAGAATTCATCAAATGTTGTATTCTTCACTTTCTGATAATGGACTGTTGCAGATATTTAGTTTTTTAATTAAATGATTATATGGAACTATTTTCACAAATACTGTAATTTACGTAATATAGTATTAAACTCATTGAAAAATTGTCAAGACGACATCTTTCAATGTATCCGTTATTAAGGGTTTCACTGTATCTTAAAATGCACCTGAAGCCGGTGAATAATGCACATTTGTTTTTGTTCCGATATTTTCAAAATTGTTTGATATATTGACAAAAAAAACGATATTTTTGGTCGGATTTTTACGATTTGAAAATTTCTGAATTTATTGTTTAAATACGAATCTTTTAGTACCCATATTTGTGAATTATTCAGCCTTAAATTTTTTAAAAACTGGTTTCCGGTTAGAAATTTCAGCTTGTGAAGACTAATCCTATGCACATAGAGGGGAGTGCAGTGGTAAATATTGATCATCCCTAGTCTAGACACTTGTAATTGTTAATCATTTAATTTCTTTTAACTTTTTTTATTTGAAAATTATCCATATTTAATTATCAGACGTTGTAAAAAATTTTTGAAAAAAATTCTGTGTATATTTTGTAGTTTTTTGGTAATTTTAGAGATAAACACACAAATTACTCTGCCATCGATAATCAGACAAAGCATTTTCTTTTTTATTATTTGCATGAAAATTTACTGAACAAGTGTAAAATTATTAGAAAATACAATAATGAAACACAGTAACATTAACATCAAAATATGTCAGTATTCTTTACTCATGACTAACATATCACCCATGACTTAAAACTATATTTTGGCCTGATCTCGATGTTTTATATCAACTCTTTCAATCAAAGCAGTGCCCGAAAATGGCGATTTTTTTTTAAATGACTTCATATTTCCTTTTAAGTTTATTTTTCTATACACTCCTCAGAAAAGCTCTTTCAGAGAAATCTCCTTCAAATTCTCTCCTAATATTTATTTAAAAATTTTACGAATATCAAAATTTCACACTCATTTATTTAAATTTGTATTAATGAGTTACTACCTGATTATTGCCAATAGCGGTTGCCTTTCTTTGAAACGTGAAATATCTAAAAAAAAATTGAAAGATAGCAAAAAGGAACAGAGTAAATCAACAAAATCAAATTTTTACATTCCCAAATCCACATATCTGCAATCTGGTTCCATAAACATTTGATTTTTCAAACTTAAACTATTCAAAGTAACAGAATTTATTAAAATATAAAGGTCACAAAATCAGGTTGAAAAGATATAGAGATTCAAAACTTTGACTAATCGGAGAGAGTTCAATTCCTTAATTAGTCAAACATTGTTTGAATAATTTATCCTTAATTCAGTTAACTGCTATAATTTACAAACATCAATGAAAGGGTGGATTTTTGATGCAGGCATCAAAGGAACTGATTGCTAGTCACAAAATTTACTTTTTCTTGCCATTACGATATTTTAACTTGGAAGTTATTTGGTCAGTGGTCTCAATTATTTCCGAAAAATTTTCCATTTTGTAAATTGGAAAATTCTGGTTTCCATTCCATAAACAGTAATATTTCCAGCTTCCATTCCGCTGCGGGAAACAAAATAGAAATTCATTTCAGTAAACCTGAAAACTTCCTATTTAAATTTTTATTGTATTGAATCATACTGAAGTATTCATGAGATGCAGGGCTTATACAGCGAAGGGGGTCTTAACCTAACAAAAGTTTCATATGTTTTTAATGTTATTTTCGGAAACGTGTTCTGGAAATGTTTGGAATAACGTTCTGGAATATTCAGGAACAATTTGAAACAGAATTTTCTGGAACGATATTCCGGAAAAACGTTATACGAAATGTTTATCCTAGAATTATTTTGTAATGTTCCAGAATTCTGGAAAAAGGTGCATGAAATTTCCGGTTTACGGGGGGGAGGAGGTGGAGCGACGGGAATTCAGAATTTTTTTTCCATATTGGAAATGGAAGCAAATACAGGATCATTTATGAATGTAAACTGGAATTCTTGTGGAAACCAAATCCTTCAATTGTGAGTTATTTTTGTAAATCAAAAAGTAAAAGCTTGAATTATCAAAGATTTTGCTCATCTGATTGAAATTTTGAAAATTTTGGGAATGCTCTCGAAAAATGAAATGACTTGAATGCTTCAGAAAGTTGCAATATTCAAGTCGGAACGTAAAAATCAATTTAAATACAAACAAATCCTTAATTTAAATATAACAGCCTGTAATCAAAATATTATTAAATATCAACTTTATAGGAATGCGTCGAAAAAGTCAATGATTATAGGTTGTAATATCAGAATGATTTGTTTGAAATTAAGTTGAACAATCCGAGTTAAATTGTAAAACGTTCTGAATTTGTAACGACGCTATGGTTCTATGGTATGAGTCGTTTTTAAAAATTTTCTCCTTATAGACGCAACAAATTAGTAGCAAACTGCACCATTGAATATTTTTCGACTCTTTCATTTTCGCAAACACTCCCTTTAAAAGAGGTATAATTTTTGTTTGTTTGAACCTTTTGTTCCAGATCTTTTCCCTAAACCCATCATCATTCCTGAAATATTTTTTTCTACGTATTTATTAAAATAATAAAAAAAATTCAAATTTGCAAAAACGAATCACCTGTTTCTGATATATGGTATGGATTTGCGACCAATCCGATATCTCTCCTGGTAAAAGTTAAGAATGTTGTTATAAACTATTTATTTTTTGCTTTTTAAATGTGGTTTTGTGACAGTGGAATAGTATCGGAGTGGAATCAAGAAAAACAAAAGGACTTCCCAAAAAAATTAGTCATCATTTTTTACATAGAGATTTAAAAAGTTTTGCTAAAAAAGTCAATAGAAAGTTGTAAGACCGAAAAAAAATATTTTCAAAACATCTTGATTTGGGTATCAAAACATGTGTCTCAAACCGCTGAATACTGTCCACAATTTAGTTTCTGATAAATTAAATTGTCTGATTTATGACCAAAAAATTGGTTTAATAATTAACAAAATCATTTGAAGTCAATTTTTCTGAATTCACGTTTTAAGGCAAATCTTTTGACACCAATATTGATATATTTTAACGACATTTTTTTTCGCTGACTTTTTTGCGAAATTTGCCGTGAGAAAAGTGTACGTGCGCAAAAAAGATCTGGACCTAACAGAGGGTTCATAATAGTTCTGACAAAATTTGCCAACTGCCCCTAAAGGTCGCCAATGAAAAAGTAGGTAAATCGACCAACCCTAATCTATAACCCTACTTGTTGAAGGGAGGTGAGGTAGTAATAATTTGAACTTATCTTTTTTGAGAGGGTTCGAGAAAAAGAAGTGTTTTCGGAAAAAATACTTAGAACCAGAAGAGTTTTAGATAATTTTTTGCCCGAAAAGTATTATTAACACTAAACCAAAATAAATCAATATACATGGAAAAGTACAGATTTATCATTATCAAGTGCAGATTCGGATTTTCCGTATCCAAGACTACGGATCCAATATTTTATTGTTAAACCCAACAGAAAATATGAAGAAAATTTGGAATATGTGGGTTTCAGGATATGTTCACTATATATTGAAAAGAGACTACCTAGCCAGCTAGGGCATAAAAACTTCTTTTAAAAACCTATCTAAAAAGAAAGAATAAGAACAAAAAAACGGTGATGTTCCACATGGTTCATCCTACAGTCATAGCTAGAAAACTTTAGAATAGGAAGACGACATTATAGCATTTCTGAAGTGCATTTGATGTTGTTTAAAGCAAATAGCTTTACTTGAAAGATATCAAATTACTTATTAAGTAAAATGGGTCTCATGTGCAATGCGCTATTAAAAGTCATAACTTGAGTTTAAAAGTTGACTTCCTATTCCAGAGTTTTCTGGTTATCGCTGTATGCATTCAACCTTTTATGAATTTAATCAATTCAAAAATATGTGAATGAAATATCGATAATTTACTTAATAATAAAAGTTTACCTCTTAACGCCAGGTTTACACTTGGAATCGGAAATTGAACAAAAAAGTAGAAGAACCAGTAATAAATAATACATTTTAACTCTAAAACTGATCCCTAAATTTATCTTATGATACCTAAAAGCTTGTTTTGACTGGGCCAGTTTATTATCCTGCCTATTCCTCTGTATAACCCCAACTTGTCCATTTTATTAACCCAACCATGGTTCACTTTATAAACCCAGCCATATTCCCTTTATAAACCCAGCCATAGTTATTTTTATAAACCCAACGATGCTTCACTTTATAAACCCAGCCATAGTTATTTTATAAACCCAACCATGGTTCACTTTATAAACGACCAGCCATAGATATATTTATAAACCCAACCATGGTCCACTTTATAAACCCAGCCATGGTCTACTTTATAAACCCAACCATGGTTCACTTTATAAACCAAGCCATAGTTATATTTATAAACCCAACCATGGTTCACTTTATAAACCCAGCCGTGGTTCACTTTATAAACCCAACCATGGTTCACTTTATAACCCCAGCCATATTCCCTTTATAAACCCAGCCACGGTCTACTTTATAAACCCAGCCATGGTCCACTTTATAAACCAAGCCATGGTTCACTTTATAAACCCAGCCATGGTTCACTTTATAAACTCAACCATGGTCCAGATTATAATCCCAACCATGATCCACTTTATTAACTTAACCATGGTCCACTTTATTAACTCAACCATGGTTCCCTTTAAGAACTTAACCATGGTTTACTTTATTATCCCAACCATGGTCCACTTTATGATACAAAGCATAGTCTACTTTTTGAATCGAACAATGGTACTCTGAATGATTCCAACCATGGTCCAATTTATGAACCCAACCATTGTCCACTTTATGATTCCAACCATGGTCCACTTTATGAACCCAACCATTGTCCACTTTATGATTCCAACCATGGCCCACCTTATAAACCCAACCGTGGCCCACTCTATGATCCCTATCAGGGTCCACTTTATTAATCCAACCATGGTCCACATTATGATCCCAACCATGGTCCACCTTACGATCCAAACCATGGTCCACTTTATGAATCGAACCATGGTCCTCTGTATGAATTCAACCATGGTCCATATCATGATCCCAACTATGGTTCACATAATGAATGTTTCTATGGTCCACTTTGATAATCTCACCCCCTATGTTTAGAATCAATACTAAAGAAGTTATCTGGTCGCAAAGTTGTGCCAATAATGTGTTAAATACAATGTAGAGATATATTATAAGTTAGGATGAGAAACTGTCTAAGATAATTTGAACAATTTTCACAGAAAAAAAACCGTTTAATGTTAATTTAATAAAAATATGTCAACCTATTTCTCCTCTGAAGGATTTTATAAAATAACTCTTCATAAGAATTCGTTAAGCTTTTATAAAATTTTATCATGCAATTATATTTTACAAGATAATGATGGGCTTCGTTTCAATAAGAAATATAATCTAATTAAAGCAATATCGTCGAACTACATTATTAGTTGATATGCAAAAAAACTTGATTTTGCCACAAAATTAAATTTTCTACTAATATTATCTTTGCAACATAATGGTGTAAATCATTGATATTTCAAACTTAGCTTATTTGATCTTCATGAATTTGTAGATTAAAATACCAAAGGTCTACGCATCGGGTTCCACAGAAATACAGAGAAAAAAAATGGTGGTAAAACTATAATTTCCCTTAGGTTCAAATCAGTTTAAGAATTGAATGTGTTAGATAGAAAGGCCCGTTTTTCCGCGACAATTTTCTAAATAATTTGCAAAAAATATGCACATTCCTACAGGATGTTTCTCAATATGGAAAATGAAACATCATTGTTGTAAAATTAAATAAAAATGTCAAACAAGCTGTTTTATGAGAAAATAACAAGAATAGAAAATGTAGAAAAAAAAACTTGGAGAAATATAGACAATTTTGGCACTGCTTTGATTTAAAGAGTTTAATTAAAAAATGCGAGATCAGGCCAAATTACACTTTTAACTTCAGTCATGGGTGACATGTGAGTCATGAGTAAAGAATACTGACATATTTTGATGTTAAAGTTTTATTGTTGTATTTTCTAATAATTTTACACTCGTTCAGTAAATTTTCAAGCTAATAATAAGAAAGAAAATGTTGTAGACGCAGGCACAAAAAATACTCCCGAATCTATTTAAACTGCATGTAAGAATACTTTCTTAAGTCAAACAGGCGCATGCCTGATAATTAAACTTTGTCTGATTATCGATGGCAAAGTAATTTGTGTGTTTATCTCTAAAATTATCTAAAAACTGCAGAATGTACACAAAAGTATTTTACAAAAATTTCCTACAACGTCTAGAAATTACAAATGAAAAATTGTTTCCACTGCATGCTCCCCTCTATGTGCAAAGGATTAGTCTTGGCAAGTTTAAATTTCCAACCGGAAACCAGTTTTTATTAAATTTAAGGCTGAATAATTCACAATAATAGGTACCAGAAGATTCGTATTTAAACAATAAATTCAGAAATTTTCAAATCATAAAAATCCAACCAAAGAAATATCAGTTTTTTGTCAATATATTAAGCATATATTAATATATATTAATATATTAAACAATTTTGAAAATATCGAAACAAAAACAAATGTGCATTATTGACTGGCTCCGGGTGCATTATAAGATACCAAATTCGACTTTTTTTACCTGTAACTTTTTGGGTTCTTGGAATACTAAATATCATTTGCAGTCACGGTTTTAGACCTAGGAGCCTGAAATTCGGCAAAACTCTTGTTTCTTTCAGGCCTGTATCATCTTAGAGGGGGGTGGGAGGGTTTTTACGGCAAAAATCACTTGTAAAAATAAAAGTCTAATGCTTAAATTTAACACAAATTGTGAAATGACAAACTTGTTATGGTCCAAACTTCTGTACTTTAAATTACTTTATGAAACTTTATGTACTTAAATTTTCTCTATATCTCAAAGGCTAAAACCTTCTAAATAAAGAGAAAATTTCTGTCCAAAAAGTTTATAACACTGCGAACCAAAATATCAGTGTTATAATATAGTTAATAAAAGAAACTATNACATTAACTACAAAGTTTTGACTTCATGCTTTCTTTCAAAGCTTTTTTGATCTAGAAATAGCCATTGAAATAAGACAAAAATACACACTACACAAATGTTTTATAAAATTACCTATAACACTATTATTTTGGCACGACATGCAATAACATTTTTGGACTTAAATTTTCTCTATATCTCGAAAATAACAATGTTATAAATAGTTATTAAAAGGAACTATAATAAATCTCCATGGATTTTGATAAATTAAATTAGTTAGAATTGTTATTATCTCAGGTATGCACAATCAGGTTGAAAAGATTTGTGTCAAGCAATTCGCTCCTTATAAGGTTAAAATCAAATTGGTAAATTCCCATTTAAGGCAGGACCCATAAAACTATATGAAGACGACATCAAAGCAGTTATATGTTTATTTGATGTGACAAGGATAATAGTTTACCAGCAGCTTGAAAATTAACTAATTAAATGAGCCTGTGTGCACCGCACAATTTATGACATTTATCCTCATTGGACAATTTAAAGTCATAATTTGATTCCAACTGTTGTCTTAAAATCCGGCCCACGGGGTCCAACTATTAAAATCTATATCTATCTACTCTATCTATATAATAAAACAAGACATTCATATATATGTTCCCTATAGCTGGCCAAACGACTGGACCGATTGGGTAGCCTGGAGGTGTTATAGGCTAAAAATTAAAAAAAAAAAACTCTGAATCGATTTTCCTTAAATTTTGATTTAACTAAGTAGAACCACGGGATTCAAAAATTTCTAATTGAATGGGTTGATTTGGGTCCAAAACTATAGTTGATATAAAATTACGTTAGTAACAATAGATTTATTAAAAATAATATATTCTATTAAAACTAAACTGCAAGTTTACAAACATATTGTGTGTCATAGGTTCGATTCATACTATTCACTTTAAACAAAGAATTGCTTAACCCAATTGCTTCCAAAGCTTTCAGCACTGATGCAATCTGAAATTTATACATATTAAATCTAGAGGAAGGGTGGCAACCGCATCAATGTTGTAGTATAGCTCTGTAATCTATGTTTATTTATTTATCTATGGTCTGTCTGGGTGTCTGTTTGTTTGTATCCAATAAACGTCAAAACGGCTGAACCGATCGGGGCCCAAATTTTTTTGTGGGACATCACGTGAACACAGGGAAGGTTTATGAATGATCGAAATTTCAAATTTTGCCTCTAACAAAATTCGAATTTTGACAATTTTGAAAATCCACGAATTTTTTTTATTTTTATAAAATCCGTAAAATTTTTTTGTTTTTGTTTTATAATGGATACTAAAGAAAATGTTTACAATTAAAATAGAAGATGGGCGCGAAGCGCCCTAAAAATTTAGTCTATATAAATTTGGCTTGTCTGTCTGTTTGTTTGTATCTAATAAACGTCAAAAGGCTGAATCGATCGGGCCCAAATTTGAAACTGAACTTAATTTGATCCCAAGGAAGGTTCATGAAAAATCGAATTTTCAAAAATTTGCTACGACTTTTTTTTATAAAATCCGCGAATTTTTGTTTGTTTTTGTTTTACAATGTATACAAAGACAAAATGTTCACAATTGAAATAGCTGATAGCAAAGTTATATATACTTTGCTTGTCTGGGTGTCTGTTTGTTTGTTTGTATCCAATAAACGTCACAAGGACTGAACCGATCGGGCCCAATTTGGTTGTAGGACCTCTGGTGAACCCAGGAAAGGTTTATGGAGGATTGCATTTTCAAAAATCTGCCACTAACAAAATTAGATTTTTAAAATCTATATAATAAAACAAGACATTCGTATATATGTTACGTTTAGCCGGCCAAACGGCTGGACCGATTGGACTGAAATTTCATGGGTGGTCGGGGGTTGTTATAAGGCTAACAAAAATTCAAAATTTTGTTTTTCAAAATTTTTTTTCTTTCAAATAATTTTTTTCAATTTCTTTCCATGGGCAAAGCAATTTACTAACCTTTTTCTTAAAATTAACATTTCAATTCATCAAAATCAGCGAATCTTTTCCCAAAAACTAACTAACCAATCTTAAAAAACTAATCATTTCTAAACATAAGAAAGTTATTGTCAAATTATTCCTTGTCGGTCTGACTGTAGATATCAATACTGTTTCTTAACTGAAATTTAAAATTATTTATGAATCAAAACTATCATAATTGTATTTCATTTTTAATTATAAAAAAATATTGTAAATATTAGATATACAGATAATGAAATGGATTGTCACGATGTTTTATAAAAAACATAAGTCTTTGTAAACCTTTTTTTACACCAAATACTTTTTTATATTATTTTTCATTTACATTGTTAACACGAATTCCAATTAGTTAATTGAAGATCTCTACCTCTCTACTCTTTTCAGAATTTAATTCTAAATTTTAAACTTACCCCACAGTGAGAAGGGAACGGCATGGTTAAAATACTTAAAGAGTTTGGATTATCTTTATCTCCTTCAACAACTGCCTAATAATCAAAAATAAATCAAAGATCGAATTTTAAGAAATTGACCTGCGTCGCTGAAACGTCAATAATCCGTCCCATTAAGCACCGCCGGCTCAAATCTCGAAATATTTATCAAAATTGCCAGCTAAACCAATCATGGTCGATTTGTGTCTCTTGTTTAAATTCGGCCTCAGGATGTGAATAAATAGTTAAATGTCATTATAACGCAAAAAGAAATTGAGTTTTTGCCACAAACTCAAATTTTAAAATAGTCCATATAACTGAAATAACCCTGTGATATTTCAAACTAAGATTCTACCAGAATTCAAAGTTTGAAATATCTAAACTCTGCAGGGTTGAGATGCAAAGATAAAAGAATATGGCAAAAACTCAGTTTCTTTGCGATTTTAACACAATATCTCAATGTCAACCACCTGAGTATGCCGGTTCTATAGATAATAAAAAAACGCGCAGCGTTTTGCACATTTGCATAGCTTGTCATTATAGCTTAAATTGGATATTCTAACCATCTTGATGTTTCTCAATCTCTGCATCTTCGTAAACACGTATTTTGAATTCGATTGTCTGGCACTGATGTTAACAAAATACTAAAATCTAACCATTAAATCCTTTCTCAATACAAACTTCAGATCAGATTCTGTTTCAACCAGCACTGGAATCCAGTTTGTCAGCATAAGGTTGTTCTGAGAACAGATTTTATTAATAGCTAGACGTAATTCAACTTTTTAGATATAGATCAGCTATGTAGACGTAGTTTAACTACGTATTAAAACTACGTAGACGTAGTTTAACTACGTATTTAAACTATCTAGATGTAGTTCAACTACCTAGACCACAACTATACTAATGCCGGATCAATTTGAAAAAATGGGCTTTGTTTACATTATGATTTTACAATTGTTTGGTTTGGAAAAATAGTTGTTATACCTACGATAAGTTGGTCCGATGCATTAAGATGTCATAGTATCAGTCCCACTTTCTATTCAACTATCTTTCTATTGCCCCTACAGCCCTAAGTAGCTAAGTCTATGTAGTTGAATTAAGTCCCACTATTCATAAAAGTCTGGTCCCTGTTGAAGTTTTGTAAAAGCTCCATTCTCCAGGATAGTTTTGAGCTCAGGCTTGGTGAGCTCCTCACAGGGATTTTTCTCCAAACCAGGGAGTTCTGGAAACTATAGAAACATAGAAAGGAACTGATTACTTACCTCAAACTCATTTATATATCTTTGAAACCTGATAGTGTATACCTTTGATATTTTTAGCTCGATTTTTCGATCTTGCAGAAATCTATAGTCTGAATTATCTAAGGTTTCTATTGGGTTGGAAAGATATGATTTTGAACATAATCATCATTTTACTTAGATCCCCCCCCCCCTAACCATATATAATACATATTTTGTATGCCCTAAAAAATAAATAAGCAATAAAAATACCTTAAAGGTGTTAAGGTTTATTTGAACACCAACAACTGTTTTCTTTATCATTACTTCTCCGAACTGTAAAAAAATCAAGAGAAAAATTATGCAATTAAGTAATGTCGTAAACTGCAATAGTACAAACTCATTTTTAGATCAAACATAAGAGGGTTACCTTCAAAGGATGATGACCTAAAAATCTTTAAATATTAAAAATCTGAAGGTTTATTAAGTCTTTATAAGTGTGCTAATTGATTGGCAAAGAAAAGGTAATAGTTTAAAGTTACATGTCACTATTAAAGTAAGAAAAAAAACTGATCAAATTTTGTTCAGTGCAGTCTCTGAAGTCTCATCCTTAGTTGGTAAACCTGTATCTGGATTATTAGAAACTAGATTTATCAAAACAATTAAAAGATAAAAACAAAGGTCAGAGCTTGTTTTGAAATCAGTTCTAAATCTAGTACGTCTTAGTAGTATATATAGAAACCATACCTTGCTTGTCTAATGTCATACCTTTGCCAAGGGTCCACTAAATGCTTCATCTGGAAGTTCAATATCAGGGATTGCTTAAAAAAAATCAGTTTTGTCATATTTTACAAAATATTTATAAAATGGCAATTTTATAACTTGTCTAGTGCTGGGCAAAGTTCCTTTAACAAAATGGAGGTTTTTGAAAACTAACAAAAAAGTCCATTAAGGAACGGCAAAACTCGTCAATTTTTAAATCGTTAACAAAATGGATTACCAGTTTAAGAGAAAATTCACGGTTGAAAACAAAAAGAAATGGATGGATTTTTTGAAAAACGCCAATTTTTGTTCTTTTTTCTGCTTGGAGTTTTGACAAACCGTTAACGCCGTTAAAACTACAAACTTGCGTCTTTAATTAAAAAAACGTTAATAAAATTGTTTAACTAACAGTAACTATAAAAAAACGGAAATTACTGTCAACGAAATGGATGTTCCACTTTTACCTTTAAACATTTAACGGCTACATGAATTTTTTTGACGGTTGGAACTAATAAACGTTAATGAAACTGCTTGAGAAAGTTGGAACGTGCTCAGCTGGCCCTAGACTTGTCAAGGAATCTTGAAAATCATTTGTTTAAAACATTTGTTCCATAAGTGTAACTGTATATGTTCCCTTAGTATTTAAATCTCAAAATTGTTTAAATTTATAGATTCTAAAGATCTTCAAGAAGTTTCAGCATTAATTTAACCAACAACTGTTCCATAGTAAGGGCCTGATATTGGAATCTATTTTTAAATAATCAGTTTCTGGATTATTTGAAGGCCCTTATTAGATTCTGAGATGTTTTTTTTTTACTTTCAAAATTTTATGCTGCTGGAAAAGTATTATGAACTGTATGTGCACAATTTTTATCACTGACCAAGGATATTAACCAATTGATGTTTTTCTATTAAAGATTTGTTGTCCCAAGAAAAAGATCGAGTTGTCAAATCTCGAATTTTTTCTCTTAAGAAAGTTTGGTGTAGGTTTTATTTTATTGATCTACCAGGGGTTGTAATCTGGCAGTACATCCATCCATCCACACTTCATTCATACTTAAAAGAAGGCTGACAAGGATCCAGCTTCTTAAGAGCTTCTTTGGGCCGAGAATAGTAGAGTGCAGAAATTCTTCTGATACACTGGATTGAGGCCCTGTGCCTTACAGACAGGAAACATCACCCTCATTGATCCCAATCATGAAAGCCCAGATTGAACAGGTATCTGTGTAGCTGGAAACCATCGACTCTCCCTGCTTAGTCAGGAGGTCATAACTGCTTAACCAGATGTTGGCATCAGATGTTTTTAAAACCACAGGTTTGTGTGGAGTGCGAGAATCCCGTGAACACCAGTCTTGATATATCCAATCCAGTTATTTGCTGTGGGCAAGTGTGCTTAACTTCAGTGATCTGATTTCATAAACCACTTTAAAAAGCCTTTTGATATAATATCTTTAGTCACAGATAAAATTAGACATAATTTTAAAAAAGCAAACTTACAGAAAATACAATTTTTCTACATTTTGGTTAAATGTCTCAGATTCTTGTAGATCCAGGTAAGGTCAAATATCATGTTTAAGAACGGAGCAAAAATAATGTACTCTAAAAATTCAAAATGACGAAATAGCTTACTTTGCCGCAAAATGTTGATGATGGTAAATAAGCGACAAAAATTTGCTTGTATTTAACAAAAAATTGCTTATTTGGCAGCAAAAATTCCAGGCCTTTTTAGTGTTAAATGTAAGCGATTTCATTTCGCTTATTTGGCAGCCTTCGATTTTTTTATGTCATGTTAGCGATTTTTTTGGCCTCAAATATTAAATTAAACCTTAAATATTATGTTCACCTGAAAGAGTGAATTCAACTTGCTGATCTAATAAATACTTTCTTTGAAGATCAAACATTACCCTAGAATTAAAAATGAAAATGTTGATTTGATTTCAAAATTTTTTTAATCTTTTATTTCATTATGTTTTTCATTTTTGGTTAAACCTTTCTCAAGAGTTTTTTTTAAATTTTTTGTTGATTTTTCATTTTAAAGTAGTCTTATTGCTTATTCAGTGTCCGAATTTAATGAATTTAAGCCGCGTCTCAAATCCGCCAAAAACCGGTTTTAATTAAGCGCCAGCTTAAATCTCGAAACATTGAATACAATTTTAAGTGGAACAACCATATTTGAGTCGCGGCTTAAATCAAAGCCTTGGCTCAAATTCTTAAAATTCGGCCTCAGTAAAGGAAGGGAAAATATTAACAGAATTTTTCAGAATCGTTAAATAAGGATCTTATCATTAATCGTTGGTTTGAAGGGGAAATATAAGTTGCCATACAACTGTGGAATAAAAAGACACTTTATGCGTTTTGTCGTTGTGTTGTGTTGCCTTTAATTAAAATTTAGTTTTACAACATTTTCTAAATATTTTTGAAAATTTGAATTCGCCATGGTAAGTGCTTTTCAAAAATGTATAATTTATCCTATTTCGCGCACTTTTTGTTTGCACATTTTTTGCTTAATAAATTGATATTGCAGACTATAATGGGTAAACCAGACGTCAGCCTGAAGAGGCTTAAGCAATGTTTATACCTGCTTAGACCTTGGCCTCTGAGCTCCTTCCTAAGCCTATAAGCAAACCGTGCAGCTGTTTTCCCTCCGTTTTGAAAATAGAAGGATTCAAATCCTATAATCTTTTTGCCATGCAGGAATACGACATTTTTTCTGCTAGAACCATCTTTTTTTAAAACAAAAATGAATTGATCCCAATCAAGTTTTCTTCTGTTTTATTTAGGCATGGAATAATGTACAGGGTTACCAGAAAGGATGATACTTCAGAGAGGACTGTACAGAATTTATGTATACAGTTTTGGTTCGCAGGAGCTGGAAACATGTTTCATTTAGCAGTCATTAAATGATGATTTTCAGAGGATAAAACCCAAATTAACCGGTTATAATAGATATATTTGATACATTTGTGAATGTCATTAAAGTCTGAGATCCTTTGTTGGTAACCCTGTTTATCACGCGTTTTAAACTTATTAGATGTTTTAGAGCCTTGGTTTATAAAATATCAAAGCATTTATGTTTTCCTTCGCTTGCTTCCTAAAAATGAGAGTATTTAATAGTTAAAATACTTAATATTATTATCAATATCTACATGTTGTTATAATGTTATTATTATTTTTAAATAAGAGAATAAACAATTTATATTTTAGAAAAACCTAAATATTTAATTATAACATTCAAATAAACGCATATCTTTAAATCTTTATTGTTATGTAATACTAATTATTATTATTTTTTTATATATTATATAAAGATTTACACGCAAAGGTAATATCTACTTATACTCAATTTTTATCATCATTATCATCATTATTATTTTCATTATTATTATCATTATTCTTCTTCTTCTTATTAATATTATTATTTTTATTATTGTTATTATTATTTTATTATTATTATATTTTCCTTCTATTCTGAACTTTAAGGCGTGTTACAACAAGTAACACCACTGAAAACTCCGGCCCCGGTTTAATTGAAGAATTTTACCGTCTTTTTATTGTACATCACAGTGAGCCAAAGGTTGCAAGTTATTATTTTTAAATCGTTGAGAGTTTTGCCAATTACTTCATAAATACTAAAGCTACAGCTCAAGTGCTACATAGTTCAAATATGTCTATGGCTAGAAAAAAAGTATAAGTGAGCTAGTGAGGTAATATCAAAGGCCAAGGGGTTCCGAAGACGTTGCAACACTTTAAAGTCGATCAAATAGTAACGTTTTTCATAGCAATCTGGATCTGTGTGTATACAGTATTCTAACACAGAGTAAAGACGACAAATCGTGACATTACACCAAAAATCATGCCCTTATATGAAGATTACTGCAGACATCACTGACATAAAACAAAGGTGGCTATCGAAAAGATTATTTAGATTTTTCTATACGTACCTCATCTTGATCTCCAAAATCATTTTTAAATATACTTTTAACTAGTTCTGAAACATTATTTTTGAAATGATTTATTTTTAAGGCAAACTTTTCATTTTAAAAGTATTAACAAACATTATATTCTATAGCTATGAAACCTGATGGTTTAACCCTTTGATGTGTCTTAAACTTTTAAGCTTTAATTCTAAATATTAAAGGGAGTGTTCACAAAAAAATGAAGGGGGTACAGGCTTACGGCGAAAGATAAGCGCTTTTTAACGCTACTAATCGTACTTCTATCTGTTGCGTCTCTGAGGAAAAAATTATTAAAAACGACTCATTTTCGACGCATTCGTATATAGTTGATATTTCATAATATTTTTGATTATGTTTTTTAAAATAATATTTCGCTGGCACTGGATTTTCGAACACTCCTGGAAAATATGAAAATGTCGTCTTCATTTTCAAAAATCTTCGAAACACGAATAAATATTTTCAAATCAGATCATAAAGATAAAAAATATTATGAAATATCAACTATAAATACGATAAGATTAGTAGCGATCAAAAGCGCTTATTTTTCGCCGTAAGTTTTGAAATGTATATGTCTGATATATAGGTACAATACTATAAAACTCATTGAAAAATTGTCAAGACGACATTTTATAATTTCTACCGATGGCTCAAAAGTTCTGGATTAAACTGCATGCTAGACAATTAAGAATATTGCTTCATTGCAAATAACTGTAATCTTCTAATTTCTATAAAGACACATCTCAGATTAAACTATTTATAAATGATTTCAAAACTTGTTTCTGATTTAAATATGTATACTAACATATGTAAATCATTCAAAATTATTCAAGATAGCCTAAAAACTCTAATTTTAAATGATTTTTCTTATTTTCTAAAATTGTAACATAATATATAGTTCTTTGCATCAAAAATACATTTCCCAAAGTACCAATAGAATAATTAAACCAAAAAAATCGATAAGCATGAGGCCAATTCAAAAATAATGTATGTTTTAAATAACTTTTATGATTTAGATATTTTAATAATTTTTAGGGTGATTGAAAGAAACGGTGGATGACAGGGGGGTAGGGGGATTTTGAGCAGAGAGAGGATAATCTGATGAAAGAGACGGAGAGGGGGGGGGATGAATTTTAAAATTAGTATGCATGTCTAATGATTACTGCTCTAATTCAATAAACATCTGACATATCATGTCAAATGTAAAAATTTCAAAGCATTAACTGTCTCTTTCAACATTTTGTAATATTTCAACGAAATTCAATAATTAATTAATTAATATTTTACTGGAAAAAAAACACTATTTTTCAACGTGAAACATGACATTAACGTCTTCACAAAATGATTCTTTTTAAGCTCCTTAATCACTTTTGTTCAATCTTTGTGATGAAATATTTATTTTCCTTTTCTTATTTTAACCCTCTGTGAGGAAATACAACAACTTTGTACAACCTTTTATACATTTACTAGACATTTTTAGCTTTAACTGTAGCCCTGATAGTCGGCCATTTTACGTCATTTTTAAATTTTGGCGGATTGTCCTTTTTGAAATGGATTATTTCTTTAAAAAATCCAACTATTTTCCCACAAAATATTTAGACCCGATCGATTCAGCCGTTTTGACGTAGATGTGACAAACAAATACTCAGACAGACAAGCAAAGTATATGATTGGATAAAAATAAACATCCTAATGTTTATCTATAACTGTTTTCCCTCTTCAGTACATAAAATCCGGTTAAAAATAGCGTAAGAAGCATCATATAATAAAATTTACAACTGCAACAAAAGTATAATATCTATCTTTGTTATTGTAATGTGTATTTTTAAGTGCGAAAAAGTTTGACGGGATTTTTTTTCTAGATTGTTTAAGATCAATTAAAGTATTTTCACACATCACTACGTTCGGTGTGAAAATACTTTTATTTTGATAAAAAAAAACAATATATTCAAAGTAAAAATGACAGCAACAACTTTTTCGTGCGCATGATACCCATTACAATAACATAGATAGTTTAATTCAATTTTACTCAACTTATTTTATAGCAGGTCGATAAAGTTACTTTATCACCCTACAACAGGAAAAATTTGGCATAAAATTTGTAATTTGAATAGCAGGGTAAACAAGTTACTTTTCGCCCAATTGTAGGGCGATAATGTTCCTTAATCATCCTACAACGGGAAATATTTGGTGTGATAAATTTCCTCAATATTTAATAAAATAGTTAATACGAAAAATCTGCATTGAATGGATGAAAATGGGTTGAGACTCAGGACCTCGAGTTTATTTAGTTTATTATGCCACTTTCCTCTCTTCATTGTTAACTAAATAGAAGGTGTATTATACTCCTGTACGACCTTTAGACCTCGTAGCTTCTCCAGTTTTGTATAATTATGAGAAAATCAAATATTTCCGGTTACATTCTAGAAATTTAAAACATGTTTGTTCATATCAATAGCTCTTCGATAAAAGACGTTATGGTTGAATAAATATAAGATTTTAATCTTACGTGGAATTTACTTCAGTTCGACGTTAACTTCATTTTCTCTCCCCTGCTTCTTCCTTCTTCTATTTCCCAGGAATATCCCCGTCTCGTATTTCTTCAAGTTTCTGTGTATATATATATTTAGATACATGCAGCCCTCAACATTCTGAAGTTTAAGCACTTTTTATGGGGAAATAATTTTCCAGTGGGGGAAGTCTAATAAGTTAAAGATATAAAATGAATATGATCACATTCAAATTAGAATATATTTAAATATGGATGATTAAAGGGACTGTATACGTATTTTCGAGTGACATTTAAAACAGAGTGACATGCCCGAGTCATAATAGTACCCTTTAAACCTTTTTCAAGGACGTATTAAAACCTCATCGTACATTTGTGAATAAAGATTGAGTGCTGGAAACATGATGTTGTAGTGATCACATATCCAGTAGTACGCGTGGACTTAACGGTTCTGTCAATATTTCAGAAAGCTGTGACTTTCGATCACAATTTGACCCGTTAAACATAATTTTTTAGCCTTTTGTTTTGGATACTTTTTTGTTGGCATATGCATTTTTAATGAAAAAGTAGAAATAAACAAATCTGTAAGGTCAAAGATTGTTGAATTATAGACCAACATACGTTTGATTTCAAATAGAAGAAACCGAATGCTGCGCACTCTGGTTAATCCGGGGTGAATACACTCCATACATAAACTCGCGTGGTTTTACTAAATTGTGTAGCTATTAGCTAAGAAACTAATGATCTGATAATAATCTATACAGAATCCATGATCATAGAACGGTCAAAAAGGTATTGTTGTAAATCGAACATGCCACTGTATTGAAGGAGAGTCACTCAAAATTTCATTTTCAATCTCTTGGGTTGATAAATGTCTAAAAATCATCTTTTGGGAAAAATGCAATTGTCCGTAAAATTAACTATGAATTTAAGGGTCGTCGTTAACGATCGTTAACGAAGGGTTGTCGTTGACGATCGTTAACAAAACGACGAACTTTATCAAAACGGTCGTTTTTGGAAAAAAATTACATGAAACTTTATTGAATGTCGTCTTATATGAAATTTAACAGTGGTGGGGGAGTTAAAACTCCTTGATATTTTCATATAAACTACTCAATGATAAGTACAGATGCCCTTCAGGTCGGTTTCCTCTCTTCGTTAACGATCGTTAACGAAGGGGTCGTCGTTAACGATCGTTAACGAAGGATTGTCGTTAACGATTGTTAACAAAGAGTCGTCGTTAATGATCGTTAACGAAGGGTCGTCGTTAACGATCGTTAACGAAACGACGAATTTTATAAAAACGATCGTTTCGATTTCGATTTTTCGTCGTCGTTTTCATATCGAAACGATCATTTTTCTGAAGAATGAAAACGTTAACAACCCTATAATACCGGTTATGCAGTGAGTATGCAGTGTTGTGGAAAGCTTCTTTAGGATTCATTTAAGACATATAAAACTTTTTAAAGATCTGTAAATCTTGAGTTTTTGAGCGCAAATTCGACGTTTAAAATTCCTCAAACTCAGGATTTAAAGATCTTTAAATGTCTCAAATGTCTCTTTATATGTCTCAAATGAATCCTAAAGAAGTTTTCCACAACACTGTATACTCAGTTCAACTACCTTACATAGCCGTTCTGTCCCTTTAAATCTAAATAGAAATAATTTATAAGACAGGGTAATTTATTTTAAAAAAATTCATACTTTATAGAACAGTCCAACTTTTTTAACAGTCTTGTAAAATTTAGTTTACAAAGGTAGCATCTAAATGTTTGCTAAGGAATCATTCAAATGTTTACGAAGGACATTTAAATGTTTACAAAGCTATAATTTAACTGTATCAATTAAATATTTACTAAGATATCAATTTTAACATTTACAAAGAAATAATAAATGTTTACAAAGGTATCATTAAAATGTTTGTATTATTTATGTATCAATACGTTATAATAATATAAAGTGATTTAACAGATTGAAAAGTTTTCATATTTTAGTTTAAAATTTTTTCTGAAGATTTAGAAATGAAACATTGATTATACAAACTAGAATCAAGTTTAAAAATTCAAGTCGCATCGAAAGGAAAGGTTTCAATTGTCAGTCAAATATTGAATATTTGTGTGGACATTATGTTATTATTTTCATATAAAATGCTAGGTATGTTATTTATAATTAAAATTGTGTGATATAGATATACACATTAAAGCTCGAGTAAGGTTTCAAAATTTAGAAAAATATTATTATTCTTTTTCTTTTTTTGCGGGCATGTGGATGTTTTTAGAAACAATTAAGAATTATAGGTAACACAAACAGTGCAAGATTTAGCAATTTTGCATTATACAATCTATATAATAAAGCAAGACATTCGTATATATATATATATGAGATCTATAGCCGACCAAACGGCTGGACCGATTGGGATGAAATTGTTTGTGGACACTCATGGGTGTTATAGCTTAAAAAAAAATTTCGAATTTTTTTCAAAATATTTTTTTTCATGGGCAAAGTTATCAAATTTTACCTTTATATAAATGTTTTTTTAAACAAAGGGTAAAGTGGAGTGCTGTGACAAATATTTTTCACCTTTCTTTCGATTTAAAATTTTTGAAATTTTTAGAATTTACTCATGCTTTATTACTTAAATATTTTGTATGGGCCAATGTAATTTGTAGAATAAGTTTTTTTTCATGACAAAAATTTACCAGTCATTCAAATCAGATAAAATAAAATAAAAATAGATTTCCGACACTTTGTTTAAGATAGTAATTAACCGTATTAAGACCAATTAGTAGTTTAGAATCAGAGATCGGAAAAGGATTTGAGTCTTTGCCACAAACTCAATATTTACAATGCCTTTATCTTTGCAACCTGATGGTGTAAAACTCTTATATTTCAAACCTAGACTGTTTGATCTGACAGAATATATAGTTTGAAATATCACAGGTCTACTACATTTGGTTGCAAAGATATAGGGATTAGAATATCAGAATTTGTGGCAAAGACTCAATTCCTTTGCTGCTAAGCTATATATATCCCAACTACAAGCTACCTCTTGACTTTTTAGTATTTGTGCTATTTCTTTAAAAGTTTAAAACATCCAAATAGAACTATGTAATATCTTAAACAATACAAGATCAAATACACATATTATTATTTAAAAGGTAACACATTTCAAACAGGTTTCTATTTATTATCCATACTTGGGTTTTCAGGCACATTAGTGGCTAAGTTAATAGATATCTATTTATAAACAAAATTTCTCAGTCATATTTTTCTTGTTTCTGCGTTTTTGCTCACTCACGAAGAATGAAACTTTTAAATATGTGTGTTCAGACTTTTAAAATTTTTTAGTTTCTGTTTTGCTACAGCTGTTTAATTAGTTTAAACTTTATAAAAGTGTGTGATTTTGATATTGAGCTTATTTGATAAATTTAAACAATTTAGAAAACTGCAAATATCTTTCGAAATTTCGAAGTTTTTAAAAGCAACTTAATTGAAATAAACCCAAAGGTGTTGCTTGGATTTCTGTTTTAAAAGTCTCAGGTTAGGCTTTAAAGCCGACAATAAAATCTCATTTTTGCAAATTACCCTATATAATGAAACAAAATAATATACAGTGCAATATAGGGTAAGCATTGGTTTTAAAAACCAGCAAAAAACAGTTGGTTTTCGTGTTTTGTTATTGATGACATATATTTATATATAATAAATCTATCAATGTGCAATTATTTAGATTTATATTGAAGGATGGTTCGGGAGGCTTTAGTGCGATAAATGATAGATGATAGAAGGAATTTGTTGGGGGGAGGGGAGAAGGGGCGGGGTGTATGGAAAGGGAAGGGGGGAGGGAATTCAAGAAACTGAAGAGGATACAACCGGTCGTCTAGGCCAATCCTTCCTTGCGCTAATTAGGTTTATATCTTTGTTTAAAGATTGTAGAATAACCCTGCAAAACAAAACTTCAAACAAAGAGGAAAAAACAATTTTGTGCTAATTTTAAAATAAAAAAATTCTTGGAAAAAACCAATCTTTGTCACAAACTCTGATTTTATAATCCCATATCCCTATATCTTCGCAACCTAATGTCATACACCTAAGAAATTTCAAGGACTGAAATCTGATCAATAATAAGTTTGAAATGTGAAAGGTTTACACCAAGAGGTTGCAAAGATATAAGTGTTTGAAAATTGCAATTTATTTGAAATGACATTTTTTGTCCATTTATATTTTTTATCAATGGCGTGCAACTTTTGTTATACAACTGAATTGATTGATTGAAGTTTCCTTATTGGTAAAATGTTTTGTTCAATCCACTCATTAACAGTATCTTCAAGGAAAAACTGGTTCATCTCATTGTTCAAGTTGGATGAGTATTCACTCAGAGACCTGAAGAAGTAATAAAGAATATTTAAAAAAATATCTAAAAATGGTTAAAAAATATTCAAAAAATAATTAAAAATACAGAAAAAATAATAAAACAAATTATGTGTAGAGCTATAACGATGGGGAAAAGAGGTTACAACTCACAGTAACAGATGAACAATTAGATCATCATAGATTTAAAAAATGTTTCTTTGCCTCTTAACAATATTTCTGTACTAAACCTGTCGATTGATTACAAATATAGTCTAAGAAAGTTATCAGTACATAGATTAATTAACAATATTTGTGTACTAAACCTGCCGATTGATTACGAATACAGTCTAGGAAAGTTATCGGTGAATAGATTAATTAACAATATTTCTGTACTAAACCTGCCGATTGATTACGAATACAGTCTAGGAAAGTTATCGGTGAATAGATTAATTAACAATATTTGTGTACTAAACCTGTCGATTGATTACGAATACAGTCTAGGAAAGTTATCGGTGAATAGATTAATTAACAATATTTCTGTACTAAACCTGCCGATTGATTACGAATACAGTCTAAGAAAGTTATCAGTACATAGATTAATTAACAATTATTTGTGTACTAAACCTGCTGATTGATTACGAATACAGTCTAGGAAAGTTATCAGTACATAGATTAATTAACAATATTTGTGTACTAAACCTGCCGATTATATACAAATACAGTCTAGGAAAGTTATCAGTTCATAGATTAATTAACAATATCAGATTTAAGAATAGATGTCGTCTTTCCAAGATAAAGGGGTTTTTCGTTCACAATAACCCTGAGGCAGAAGCCCAAAGGAGTGAACAAAAAATCCCTAAATCTTGAAAAGACGACATCTAATGTTCTTTCTGTTATTGTTAATTAATCTTTGAATAATGTGGAACAAAATACCCATGTCCAGAGAAGCACCATCTCTTTTGTTGTGTTAACTTAGTATAAAAAATCACTTAACTTTCATATTTACGCCATGTATTTAAATAATACAAAACAAAGAATAATAATATTTAATTACTTTAGTAAATACTGAATTTGTCTTGTCTGGGGGCTCAGGCGAGAAGGAGAGGAAAAATTATGCCTAAAATAAGAAAAATAGAGCTTTTAAATTAAAAAAGGAAAGAAAAAATGTATATAAATAAATTTTCCAAAATGCCAGACTTCAGGAAAGATATTGACGGCTCGGCACAACATTTTTATTTGAAGTACCAGGTCGACCATTGGGCAACAGTAGAGAAAATAGTATATAAGCAAAAAGGCAGAGTACGCCAGATGTTAAATGTGACCCCCTATGCAGGATTACAATCCTACAAATTCGTTTCTCTTAGTACAGCAATTTGGATAAATAAGCTTCATCTAAATTTTCAGGCATATTCCCTTTTGAATTTTAAAACACGCCTGGTACAAGCGCGGACGAGTATGAGCGCGGCGCTGAAAGAATCAGAGAAGAAAAGAACTTACTCCCATTTAGACCATCAACCTAATCTGACGTGCGTTCTGAATTCTATTATCTTTGCTATTTTTATTATTTCATTTTAGAGTAAACTAAAATGAGGGTTCATCGAGTCATGAGCACTTCATCCATTCAAATTTGTTTACCTGAGGTTGTAAGATGTGAGCCAGCCTCCGCGCAGTCTAAGTTTACGTACAAGGTTCTCTGCCTCTGACTTGTAGTACTGTAGAGACGAAACCAAACCAAATAATTTGCTCCCAGGAAACTTGCAGTTACGAAGTTCAGACTAAAAACAGAAATCACATGATTTGTCAGTAGAGATGGACATAGTTTTTTTTGAACGACCAGCATTTTTAAGAACGAACACGAAAGAATTAGAGCGTTCATAGAAATGAAGAAAATTCGCTTTTAAAAACGAACGAAAAAAAACTAACGATTTTACTGAACTAATCGTTCAGTGAGAAAACGAACAAAATAGATGGAAAATGAACAATAATTTTGAGAATGAACGAAATAATTTTTTTAAACAATTGCAAAAACCAACGAAATGTGTTCGCTCAAGTCGCATCCTTTGTGGGTAACCCTTTATATTCCGGTTTTACCCTTTCAAAACAAAAGACATATTTATAACTAATTTAAAATTCTAAATTCATAATTCTAAAATTGTAAACATTATTAGGATTTGGCGTTTACTCCTTAGGTTAAAGAAATTTGTTTGTCGGAAAATGTTTTCTAAATATAAAATGCAAAAATGATACAAGACAAAACATGCCTGGGGAAATTCAACTCTTAGATTAGATTAATTCTAACTTGAGAAAGCTATGACGCAAAACAAATTGATGCCTGAGCTTGCTAATTTGCACAAAATTGCACAAAGTGTGTTAAAAGTTTCCGAATCTGATGCAAAACATGCAAATTCATTATTCAGGATGTCGAAATAAACATGGAATTCAATGACAACTTCAAGGTCGTCTTCGTAAAATATTTCTAAGTTAGTAAAAGAATATATATCAATATATTTCTTCTGCAAACTCAGAAAGGATACACACCCTGTACAACACCTGGTTCCGATCATGTTTATTATAAGCATTATTTACATCAGGCGAATTAAATCTCCTGGATTAAGGGTATGAAAGCATCAAGGTTTAATCCCTGTTTATTGGGGCACCCTGTACAACCCTGGGTAATTAATTCCCATGTATATTTGAACACCCTGTACATTGTGCAGTGCAAGAAATCTAAATGTTTTTGGAACACCTTGTACACAGAATCTGCATTCTTTTTTGGGACACTGTGTCTTAATATTGGTAGATTCTGTATAACGAAACTCTGTGTTAATATTGGGACACCCTGTATAAAAAACTGTGTGTTGATATTGGTACACCCTGTATAACGAAACTGTGTGTTAATATTGGTACACCCTGACCCTGTATAACGAAACTGTGTGTTAATATTGGGACACCCTGTATAACAAAACTGTGTGTTAATATGGGGACACCCTGTATCGTGTAAAACACCTGATGTGGATCTTGTCGTAATCTGCGCTGTGTCAGCAAGGGAACAGTTCCAGGGCAGGATAACAAAGAATGGATCTATAATATATATACATATATATAGAAAATATAGAAAATATAGAAAATATAGAAAATATAGAAAGTGTAGAAAGTATAGAAAATATAGAAAATATAGAAAATATAGAAAATATAGAAAATATAGAAAATATGAAAAGTATAGAAAATATAGAAAATATAGAAAATATAGAAAATATAGAAAATATAGAAAATGTAGCAAATATAGAAAATATAGAAAATATAGAAAATATAGAAAATATAGAAAATATGGAAAGTATAGAAAATATAGAAAATATAGAAAATATAGAAAATATAGAAAATATCGAAAATATAAATAATATAAAAAATATAGAAATTAATAGAAAATATAAAAAAATATAGAAAATATGAAAAATATAAAAAATATAAAATATATAGAAAATATGGAAGATATAGAAAATACAGAAAATAGAAAATATAGAAAATTATTTAAGCTCAGAACTCTTGTATTTTAATATCGAGATCAAAACTTGATCTTAGTCTTATGTTAGCCTGCAGATTAATTTAATCTTTATTTGATATCTAGCATAATACATTAGGGGGTTAAGGTATAATCTTTATAAATTCTCAAAACAAAAGTGCGCACAGTGGATATTGAGATCAATCGATCGTGATTATGAGTATCCAGCACACATTAAGTTCCCAGCTCTGCTAGTGTAAATCTTTAATACTTCAAACATTGATTATTTGATCCATCAGATGTCTTATACTCAAAGACATCAGTTTGCAAAGATAAAAATTTAAAAAACATATTATTTGCGAAAAACCAATTCCTTTATCAAAATTGTTTAATTGAGTCTGTATAATGAATATTAAAATCAATTAATTCTCCACATTTTCGTGATAGTATTAATTAGATCCAAGGAATTAATTGAAACAAATGGTTTCAGTTCAAAAAAAAAAAAAAAATAGTTTTTTAGAAAAAAATGATGACTCGCATTTAGGGTTTCCACGAAAGAGCTAATTCTCTTGCGCAACAATTTCGTGTTTTTGCACGAAATGACTTTTTTTGCACGAAATTTCGAATTAATTCCTATCAATACGAAATCAGTTTTGCACAATATTGCTCATTCATTCTAAATCATTTTTTTGCACGAATTTTGCTTGAAAATAGAATTTAAATCATAATTGTTGCATGATTTTGTGCACGAATACAAGGTCATAGTTTTTGCACAAAAATGGCAATACTCATGATAGCGAGAAATTGGAGTTTTTTTTAAAATGGGTGTATAAATACGAAAAAAAGAAAATAGGTTAAATAGTTTCATTAAAAAAAAAACATTTCTTTCATAGCTGCAGTATTTATTCATGAACAATTATTCAATTATTATCATATATTTATGGTTTAGACACTGATAAAATATTGGTCATTTTCATTGATACAATTTGTCAATATAAATATGTTTTCAGAAAACGCTATGGAGGTGCCATTGGAGGTGTGTCTCAGTCATACTGATGACATCTTTGTATTAATCAACAGATTGATGTACACATTTATCTTGGTTGTCTGTCTGATTGTTTGTTCCATATATCCCCGGTCGGCTGGACCAAATTGTCTTAAATTTGTGTGCAGGCAAGACACCCTGAGTGATTAATTCATTTCCTGAAATTGTTTCTTGAAATTTAACGAAATAGCTCGAAATAAAAAATAGCTAGAAATAATAGAATAGCAGGAAAAAAAGAAAAAAAAACCTAGATTTTCTTCAGAATTTTAGCGAAATAGCTTTTGCACATCAGTGCAAAATTATTTCAAAATTTCGTGCAATTTTTACTCGAAACGTAAGAAAATCTTTGAGCAATAAGTGAAAGATTTTCAGGCAAAAAAATTTCGATTTGAAACCCTACTCACATTTAAGTAATTAAAGAAAAATCAGAATTTAAATAAAAAATGCATAATAGATATCTGAAATTTGATTTTTTACATTTTCGATTCTCTAAAAGAGCAAATTGTAGATTTAAACAGCAGTAAATGGGAACCAACCAATTCAGCTAAATCATATAAATCACCGACAGAAAAACGTGGTCACGTGTCTCTCTCTGTAACACTTGTCCAGTATAATGCACTCTCATTGGCGGGAGTTCTTGAGACGTAATACTGACTTATAAATGATATTATCAAATATATCTATTAAAGATAAAATAAAAAATTATACAATAATAATCGGAGGAAACCTATGTTACAATAAGAATTTTCCGGGATATCTTCATTTTCAGATTGGTTGCGGATTTGCTGAATATGATCTATTTAAGCCTTCTAAATTCTATATAAAATTGTATATATATGAATTTTCGTATGAATTTGACAGAGTTGTATATTAATTTCTCGAAAAACAGATAGAACTTTAATTTTTCCTTTACAGTCCCTTTAAGACTACAGCTTTGAGTCGGGTACATGTGATGCTTTAAATTGAGTGCCACTTGGAATTCCGTTAACAGTCTCTTAAAGGTTTTACCTCAGCTCCGAGATTTACAGGTTTCGCCACAGTTACTAGATCCAGGACTAGGCTGGGTATAGACACAGGTAATAGTTCACACAATACAGCAAAATGGTCATACCGAGACCAGCCTGGAATTAAGTCAAATTATTTATTGCCTCCAACTGAAAAAAGTTGAATCTCTGGATAAAACTTGTCGGCTAAAAAAAGCCTTAAATGCTAAAAAAGGGTCCTATATAACTGATTTGAGAAGTCCCTGGAACTATTTACCTGACAAAAATAAGTCCCTGGAAATAGTTATCTGATAAAAAAGTCCCTGGAACTATTTACCTGCTAGAAAAAGTCCCTGGAACTATTTACCTGCTAAAAGAAGTCCCTGGAACTATTTATCTGCTAAAAGAAGTCCCTGGAACTATTTATCTGATGAAAGAAGACCTTGGAACTATTTATCTGATGAAAGAAGACCCTGGAACTATTTACCTGCTAAAAGTAGTCCCTGGAACTATTATTATCTGCTAAAAGGAAGTCCCTGCATGGAACTCTTTACCTGCTAAAAGAAGTCCCTGGAACTATTTACCTGACAAAAAGTAGTCCTGGAAATTGCCACCTGCTAAAAAATTCTCTGTAACTATTTACCTGCTAAAAGAAGTCCCTGGAACTGAATAGTTTTACCACTAGGAGCTAAACCAGACTCACGTTCCATCACCTAAACGATAAGGATTTTTTCTGTAGTTCAAGGATCTAAGAATCAAAACTATCACGTCAAGATTAAAATCTTATATGCTTTCAATCATAACTCCTCCTATGGAAGATCTGTTAAAAAGAACAAAAGTGTTTTTAATTTCTTATATGTAAACTGATACATCTGAGATTTAATAATTTTGCGTAAAATCAAAACTTGAAGAGCTACGAGGTCACAAAGTTGTACCAGGAATGTCACATAAATTTGGAACTTACCAACTTTAGGATGTCATTTTACTAACGACCAAAATCTCTTACAGTAATCAGAAAATTTGAGCTTGTAGCAGAGACTCAATTTCTTTACAGTTGCGAATATAATGCAAAAAAGTGTTATTAAACTATTCTGAACAGAGGTCTCTAACATTTTAATCTTTGAAGGTAATTTTGTACAAAAAAAACTGAACAATTGAAATCATAATATAATGTAGTAAAATAATCGATCTAGGTTAAAGAGAATAAAATAAATGAATCTACCTTCAGCCAACTGAGTTGATTGTTGAAATGTCTGTTTAAATTTGGTATAAACATCCTTTCACCAAAAGCTCCTAAAAAAGATAATTAAAAAATGGAAAATTAAACAATGTAAACAAAGGAATTAAGTCTTTGTCACAAACTCTGATTTTCTAATCTCTATATCTTTGCAACCCAAAGATATATTATGTTTAACGGATCGGGCTCTTTATTGCTTCACATTAAAAGTTTTTGCTTTGGTCAAGCGCTTTCTAATTCCTTTGATGACATCCTCAATATTACCAGAGACATACACCGGGGGGGGGGNAATCTTAAAAATAATTTTGATTGCAACTCTTTCCTAACATGTTGCACGTGTTCAAGGAAAATATGTTTCTTCCCTAAACTAGTTGGTCCTGTAGGAACCAGTTTTCTTCCCTGAAATATTAAAATATATTATTCTTGCCTAAACTAGAATTGGTCCAGTAGGAACTAGTTTTCTTTACTGAATTATTAAGATTTTCTTCCACAAATTATTAAAGAGTAATACAAATAAATAATTAGAACACAACTCGAAATATTTGTATTTAAAGGCCACATTTATTATTTATCTAATAAAAGTTGGTTGGATGGAAAACTGTTTAAAGGGACTGTACGCGTTATGTCAAGTGAACTTAAAGGCAATTAGATGGCAATGTCTCATTTACAACGGTCCCTTTGTTACCTTATCTGATCCAAAACATCATCGTTTTTCCGACGCGATAAGTGTTTAATTATAATAATTTCTACATTGCTTCTTATAAGCAGGAAATGCACAAGTTACTTTCGCAGAGAAACCGCAAATGAAAATATTCAGCATAGAGAAACAAAAACATGGATATTTTGCAGTCACTCATGCAATTATGTTTTGCCAATTACTTCTTTTTAAAGCTAAAACCAAGTTTGTTAAAGTATATGTCTTCTTATACAAAAACAAGCTTGGAAACCCAGCTTTGCCTAAAAACTAAACTATCTTTAAAATATTTAACCCACTCGATCAGTTTTGAAGTATTAAACCAAGCTAAGAACATTCCCCTGGTTCTAACGAATTACTTAGTCAAAATTTTAGGGAACTCAGTTAAGGGGTTCTTGAGTTATGACCGGACATACTAACAGACAAACAAAGAACCCAGCGTGGCCCATGGGAGTCATAGATAGTCCCACCGTTTACCCGCCCCTTGTCTTAAATTACGATTTTAGATAGTTTTCCCATTAAAAGTAGACCCACTCAAATTAGAATCTCAAAAAAAAGCTAAGAACATTCCCGTGGGTCTCCCGAGTTCCCAAATCAAAATTTGAGGCAAATCAGTCCATGGGTTCCTGAGTTATGATCGGACGAACAAACAAACAAAGATTACTACTTTATATATATAGATATATACGTTAGTAAACTCAAGGGCCAAGGCCATTAAAACTATAGAAAGAAGGTCATAGAAGAAAAAGAATTAGAGACAAGTGATCAGTTCTGTTTTCAATACCTTTGCACTACATCTTGAACACTGTCCAAGCTGATAAACCTCATCACAACCTTTATGATATATCATTATGAGAATCACGTATATTTTCTTTCAAATTTCATTCTTTTGAATTGAATTATGCTCAAAATTACAAAAGTTTTGTTCAAATAACGCAAATATTGTTTAAAGTTACAAACATTTTGTTCGAAAGAACGAACATTTTGTTTCAAATAATAAACATTTTGTTCGAAATTATGAACATTTTATTCGAAATAAGAAACATTTTATTCGAAATTACAAACATTTTGTTCAAAATTATAAACATTTTGTTCAAAATTATAAACATTTTGTTCAAAATTTTAATCATGTTGTTCGAAATTATGAATATTTTGTTAAAAATTACGAAATTTTGGTCGAATATTAACATTTTGTTTGAAAAAACGAACATTTTGCTCGAAATTTCTAATATTTTCTTCAAAATAATGAAAACTTTATTAGAAATTACGAATAGTTAGTCAAAAATTACAAAACTTTTGTTAAAATTACGAACATTTCTTGCAAATTAAGAAAAGTACGTACAAATGACAAAGATTTGGAACATTTTCTTCCAAATTATGAAAATTGTATACCAAATTATGAACTTTATGTTCTAAATTATGAACACTTTGTTTCAAATCATGAACATTTTCTTCCAAACTATGAACATTATGTTTGAAATTATGAATATTTTGTTCCAAACTCTGAAAATTTTATTCCAAACTATAAACATTATGTTCGAATTTATTAACATTTTGTTCCAAATCATGAACATTTTATTCAAATTATGAAAATTTTGTTCCAAATTATGAATATATTCGAATTAAGGAACGTTTTGTTCGAAAGCATGAATATTACTTTCTAAATTATGAACATTTTTATTTCCGAATTATGAATATTTTGTTAGAAATTATGAACATTTTTTTCCGAAATCATGAAAATTTTGTTCGAAATTATTAACATTATGTTTTCAAATATGAACATTTTGTTCGAAATAATCAACATTTTGTTCGAAATAATCAACATTTTGTTCGAAATTATGAACATTTTATTCGAAATCATTAATATTCTGTTCAAAATTAGGAAAACGCGTTGTTCCAAATTATTGATGTTTTGTTCGAAATAATGAACATTTTGTTCCAAATTACGAATTTTTTGTTCAATCAAAATTATTACCATTTGATAGAAATGCTTAACAGTTTTCTAATAAATTTTTAAAGTTTGAATTGCTTTCGAGAATCTAGATAGTTTTATGCAAGTTACAAATGACTCAGGAAAGCCTAATGATCATGACGATATTTTCCCCTAGACACCATTTAGTTAAAAATCGATTTAGAAAGAATCAAAATGTTCCAAAAATGTTCGATTATAGACTTCTCAAAAATGAATAATGCCAAAAAATGAAGCTCATGGCTAAATCTGACCAAAGCATTCTAGTCTAAAAGTTGCATGATCTGTGTCGGTACAACAAGTACTGTACAGTCAGGCTACCGGCGTGACCGGTGTACAGTTGACCCAGCACGTTTTATTCAGAAAATGTAGCTTTGCAAGANATAATAATAATAATAAAATAATAATACCTTGATTTTGAGAAGATGTTCTAAGTGTCCGAATGTTTGTACTAACGGTATAACAGATAGATTACTCTTCTCTGCTAGCTCAAGGATAATCTTCACCTCCTAAACATCAAATATAGATTAAAAGGACTGTTAACTTATATTAAAAGCGACCTTCAATTTATAAAGTGGAATTTGTTCCATTCACAACAGTATTTATTCAATCTAAATATAAACAATTCAATTATTTAATTTATTCAATCTAAATATAAACAATTCAATTATTTAATTTATTCAATCTAAAGGATGATGTAAACCTTTGATATTTCAAATTTTGATTATTTGATCTTTAGATATATTTTCCTGATTGTTCCAATTTTAGTTTTGGGCACCCTGTGAATCGAGCTAGCAACTCTTCAAAATGAAGATTGACTTAAAATTTTGTAATTACCCCTAAAGAAATAAATCTTATTAAGTGTATTATCACCCGTATTGATTTTTTGAGTTTTTTAAATTAAACTAAAGCATTTGAAAAAGCTTTAATCGCGCGCAAGATGCTGAAATTGAGAAACCATTATTTTTTAACCGTCGTTATCTATTGTAAAAGGTTAAAAAAACGACATAGTTGTAAACTGATTATTTATTCAAACCACTCTTTATTTACCATAATGGCAATAATATGATTTTTTAATAAGGGTGGTACATTGTAATTAATCAAACAGCTGCAAGCAAAGGAAATAAAAACATAAATAATGTTTTACATGCTGGGAAAATATAGTTGTTGCTGTTTATTAAAGGGAGAGACCATCTAGGTAGCATATTTGAACCGGAAGTGCAGTATTATAGTATATTATATGTGTATAATTTTTAATTACATTAGAAGTTCTAAACAGTTAAAACGTCAAATTGGTTTTAAAAGAATACTAAAGGTTTTCTCTTTAATACTGCAAGTCTCTCACTTTGAAACTTTTATATAGAATAAGTCTTTACGCGTGTATATATTATCTTATAAAACATTTCTTATAAAGAATATTTTGTTCTGTTTACTATGAAAGTTGACCCTCGTAAATATGCCTCGGGAAATTTTTATTTGGAGAAAATGTTTTCAAACTCAAAATCCAAACATTTCTTATTTCGAAATACTGAAAGAATTTCAAAATTAACACAATTTTAAAGATATTAACTGTATATCTTCCATTATATTCGACATGTTGAACACAATGTTCGTAATTTCTATGGACAGTTGTTACCTGAACGGTGTACGCAACTTTAGATGAAGCATTGGCAAGAACACCTGTGTAAGGGAACATATCTTCCCATTCTATCAATAGATCTGTACCACCAGCTAACCTGGATTAAAGGAACAGTACATATCAATAGATCTGTACCACCAGATAACCTGGATTATAGGAACAGTACATATCAATAGGTCTGTACCACCAGATAACCTGGATTATAAAGAAAATAGGTAAGGATTTACAAATAAAATAGGTAAGTCTCAATCTTCACCTAGAATCTAGAAGATAACTCCGTCGCCCCTGACCAAATAAGGGTTTAAACGGATGCTTTAAGAGCTGATCCTTTCATATGAAAATTAGGAATAAATCAACTCCGCAGATGCTTCACAGGGCGAGGTTTGAATATTTGTATATGTATCAATTCTATAAGGACCGATTTTGCCGTAAATTTATGTAGCATCAATGTGGAAGTTACATTTGAAAATCGAATAAAAAAGGTTCTTCCCATAATCTTAAAAGGTGTTAATACTAAATAAATTTTGAACAGTTCAGGAAAGGCTCCTGAGGCCTTTAAGAACCAATTTCATCCGAAAGAAATTGTAAAACTTACTTGTGACAATCAGATTTTTATTTTTGAGAATGAAAAAAAAAGTTTTTTGTTGATGTTTTACTCATTAGCTCAATACTCAATAGAATATTTAAAAGAGCTATTGACTATACTCTGTAGCTCTTTTAAAAGAGGGGCAAAAAGTGCAAGAAAAAGCGTAAAAAAAACAATAAATACTATTTTAATTATTTCCATTTATAATATGCTTTTAAAGATTTTTGTCAACAAATATCTAGTATTCACGAAGCATAAATAAATATTTTAGATTTTAAATATATTGTATTGTGTATCAGGTTTGCAGAGCGAGGTGAACAAGGTGGATATCAGCAGCAAGATGCTAACGAGTGCTGGATGGAGCTCATGAAGATGCTGCAACAGAAGACTAAGGTCATCATCAAAAATTATTAAAATTTTCCCAAATTTTTTAATACTAGATTTGTGTAATTTTCTAGAATAAATACTATGTTTTGATTGCTGTTTGAGCTATTCTGTTTAATGAATACAATTTTTGTTTCAGGCTGTCGATAATAGCAAAGCTGCGAATGCTGTTGAACAGTTCTTTGGAATAGAATGTCAGTCTCAGCTCAAGTGTGTAGAGGTCAGTAAATAAATCATTGCTTAGGTTCCATTTCATTTGGATGCGGAATGCGGATTCGTATCCTGGACCCTGCTAGAAAATAATGATCATGAAGATTTATTTAGGATTTTACTGATTTTTTTAACAGAACAAGAATTTTCGAATTATTTTTCTTTCTTTTTTTCATTTATCTTTCTTTATGCAACAACATGAAAAACCTTTTAGAGATAAGGACATTTCTCTTTTTTTGTCGAGTTTGGTTGATATTTTGCCCTTGGATCCGAATTCGTGATCCGCATATTTTTGCGGATCCGGATCCAAACCCCCCCCTATGAATGGTCCTACTGCTATGAATTATAGATGGCTAATTAAGTTTGATTGATTGATAAGTATGATTCACAACCTCATTGTATATTTTTTGTACATTGGATATTATTATTAATAATTTAAGCTAAGCTACGCATTAATGGCAATATTTACTATGATTTTTTATCATTTTATAAGCTGTGTTTTTTTTTTACTTTATTTCATTTATAAAACAAAAAACACGCTATACAGAAGGTCAAATTTATGCGATGCGATATCGTGTATCTGTTAGTTAACTAGGTTTCAAATGCTCTAACATGTTCAAACTGTTTTAACGTGTTCCAAACTGTTTTAACGTGATTCAAGCTGTTGTAACGTGTTCCAAGCTGTTGTAATCTGTGCTTAACTGTTTTAACGTGAGTTGTTACACACTGTTCTAACGTGTTCCAAACTGTTCTGAAGTATTCCAAATTTTGTAACGTGTTCCAAAATGTTGTAACATGTTCAAAAATGTTGTAACGTGTTCCAAAATGTTGTAACGTGTTCCAAAATGTTGTAACGTGTTCCAAAATGTTGTAACATGTTCCAAGATGTTGAAACTTGTTCCAAACTGTTGTATCGTGTTTCAAAATGTCCCAAAGCTACAAAATTACCTGATCAAAGGGAAGAGATCTTGAAAGAAGGAAATCTGAAAAATATATATTTATCATGTTTCAAGCATCTGAGTAATACAAACTAATTAAGCTTGAGATGACTGTAAGCATAATTAAGAGGTCACATGACAATGCCCGATTAACAACAGTAACCTTAAAAGATTTGTATGATCAAGTATGAACTGTGGTTTCTCTACAAAAGTGACTTGCCCATTTCTAGTGCAGAATAGTAATCTAAATCGTTTCAAACGACAATAGCTTTCACATTAATAATTAGATAGAGGTTTTAAGGGTACCGTTGTAAATCGGGCATTGTTTCTTGATAATTCGCTGACAGTCCCTTTGCGCAGCACTGATTTTGCTTTTTTCCTACAAAATTCATACAAATTATTAACTTAATAATTCTGAAATGTACATGTTGCAAAATTTAAAGTCCCAGTCTTGAAAATTGATGCAATCTTTCATAGCAGTCAGGATCAATGTGAAAATGATCAATGTGAATATGATCAATGTGAATATGATCAATGTGAATATGATCAATGTGAATGTGAATATGATCAATGTGAATGTGAATATGATCAATGTGAATATGATAAATAATGTGGAAGATATCCAGAAAGCACAATGCTAAATAATCCATTTTTAAAAAGCTTGCTTTACAGGGTTTTATTTTGAATCGGACAAAAACGGAGAGTTACGACTACAGTCCCTTTAAGTGCATTATAAAAGGTTTTTAAATCTTACCTTTGGTGGACCTCCCTTTAAATCTAAATGAACAAGTCTTCTCTCCGGAATAAAGAATTTAGCTTCGTCTCCAACCATTTGAACCCGTATACTCTTCAGGTGCTTTTTAGACTAAACATAGTTATTATAATTATAATTATTATTATAATTATAATTATTATTATAATTATATCATAAATAATAATAATATCACTGTGATCGCACAACACTTCATTTTTTGCATAAAATGTGCTGGGTCGACTCTGTACTGGAAAACCAGTCTGGACGGTACGACTGAATCTGTGCGTGTAGGTACTCGATCTCTCCCTCAAATACCATGTATTGTTTCTCCAAACTACCATGTATCTTTTAAGCTCCACTTTAATTGTTGCAAATTTGCAAATATTCAAATATTTATTGAAAATCTAATGACCGAATGCAAATCTGAATATATTGTTTTGTCTGGTTTAGGTAAAATAAAGCATTGTGGTAGAATTGATAAAAGCCCAGTTTTGAGCACGAACTAAGGGGCCTGTTTAGCAGGAAAAGTCAAGAAAACCAATACCTTTGAAGAGTTAATGTCCAAAAAACGTAAAGGGATGGGGTTCCAATCCAATATCCCCCCCTTCCCTGAGCATAAAATTAACTAAAACAAATGCAAAATTGTAAAATAATCGAAACCTTTTTCAGTTAAAAAGTTTAACATTCATTTTATCTGACGCTTCACATATCCTTGCAATTAGGAATGCAGAAAGTTGATTACGTAAGCTGATAAATAAGCCAGGTGACATATGTCAAAATCGATATCATTTCCTCTGATAATTAATATGTTAAGATTAAAAAAAAACTAAAAAAAATTCGGCAAAAATTGTCCTGTAATGAATATTGTGTAACCCTATATCTGTAAACCTGAACTACGTTGTACATTATTAATCAACTACGCTGTATATAACTATGTAAAACCTGTAGTTTAATTAGGTTTGTATATAACGATATAAAACTTGTATTTGCGTTGATTAACTTAACTTGTATCATAGAACCCAAAATACATTCAGTTGGAATAACACTCAGCTTTGATTAGGGTGTGAGAGTAATTCTTCTTGGTTAAAGAAGGAGAAGCGTCCTGAATCACTTTCTTGAAAGATATATATAGTTTGGGAATTACATTGAGTTGTATCTTGTAAGACAGATACCTGAGAATACAGACTAAGTAGTATCCGGTTTTATATTGACTATGGGATTCGTGCGAACCTTTAGTTCTTGATTGAATTGTATCTTGTAAGACAGAAACCTCAGAATACAGGCTGAGTCGTATCTGGATTGATATTGACTATGGTATTCATGATGAACCTCAAGTTCTAAATTGAGTTGTATCTTGTAAGACAGATACAGACTGAGTAGTGTCCGGATTGATATTGACTATGGTATTCCTGATGAATCTTAAGTTCTAGCTCTAGTTCTTAGTTTGCATACCAATCTCTAGCTTTAGTTTATAGTTTGAAATACACATCCCTAGCTCTAGTTTATAGCTTGAAATACCCATCCCTAGCTCTAGTTTCTAGTTTGCAATACCCATACCTAGCTCTAGTTTCTAGTTTACAATACACATCCCTAGCTCTAGTTTCTAGTTTGCAATATCCAGCCCTAGCTCTAGTTTCTAGTTTAAAATACTCATCCCTAGCACTAGTTTATAGTTTGTAATACCCATCCCCAGCTCTAGTTTCTAGTTTGCAATATCCAGCCCCAGCTCTAGTTTATAGTTTTCAATACCCATCCCTAGCTCTAGTTTCTAGTTTGCAATACCCATCCCTAGCTCGAGTTTCTAGTTTACAATACCCATCCCTAGCTCTATTTTCCAGTTTGCAATACCCATCCCTAGCTCTAGTTTCCAGTTTGCAATACCCATTCCTAGCTCTAGTTTCCAGTTTGCAATACCCATCCCCAGCTCTAGTTTCTAGTTTACAATACTCATCCCTAGCTCTAGTTTCCAGTTTGCAATACCCATCCCTAGCTCTAGTTTCTAGTTTGCAATACCCATCTCTAGCTCTAGTTTCTAGTTTGCAAAACCTATCCCTAGCACTAGTTTCTAGTTTTTAATACCCATCCCTAGCTCTAGTTTATAGTTTACAATACCCATCCCTAGCTCTAGTTTATAGTTTACAATACCCATCCCTAGCTCTAGTTTATAGCTTGAAATACCCATCCCTAGCTCTAGTTTACAGTTTGCAATACCCCTCCCTAGCTCTAGTTTATAGTTTACAATACCCATCCCTAGCTCTAGTTTCTAGTTTGCAATACCCATCCCTAGCTCTAGTTTCTAGTTTGCAATACCCATCCCTAGCTATAGTTTCTAGTTTGCAATATCCAGCCCTAGCTCTAGTTTCTAGTTTGCAATACCCATCCCTAACTCTAGTTTCTAGTTTGCAATACCCATCCCTAGCTCTAGTTTCTATTTTGCAAAATCCATCCCTAGCTCTAGTTTCTAGTTTGCAATACCTCCCCTAGCTCTAGTTCATTGTTTACAATACCCATCCCTAGCTCTAGTTTCTAGTTTGCAATACCCATCCCTAGCTCTAGTTTCTAGTTTGCAATACCCATCCCTAACTCTAGTTCTAGTTTGCAATACCCATCCCTAGCTCTAGTTTCTAGTTTACAATACCCATCCCTAGTTCTAGTTTCTAGTTTGCAATATCCAGCCCTAGCTCTAGTTTCTAGTTTGCAATACCCATCCCTAGCCCTAGTTTCTAGTTTGCAATATCCATCCCTAGCTCTAGTTTATAGTTTACAATACCCATCCCTAGCTCTAGTTTCTAGTTTGCGATACCCATTCCTAGCTCTAGTTTCTAGTTTACAATACCCATCCCTAGTTCTAGTTTCTAGTTTGCACTATCCAGCCCTAGCTCTAGTTTCTAGTTTGCAATATCCAGCCCTAGCTCTAGTTTCTAGTTTGCAATACCCATCCCTAACTATAGTTTCTAGTTTGCAATATCCAGCCCTAGCTCTAGTTTCTAGTTTGCAATACCCATCCCTAACTCTAGTTTCTAGTTTGCAATATCCATCCCTAGCTCTAGTCTCTAATTTGCAATATCCATTCCTAGCTCTAGTTTCTAGTTTGCAAGGGGGGCAGAATAATTATTAGAGTGCTGACGTCTTTCCACTTTGCCGTGAAAGTAGTAAAAACCCCGATTAAAGCTTTAAATTGTCAAGGGGAAAAACATTCAGCCTAATAATTAGAACTCATGTCAAATTTCAGATATTTAAAAAAAAGTTTACATTTTCTCTCAAGCAATTCAATATTTTTTTATAAAATGTTAGATTTGTGCGACTGAGTTGTAATAAATGTTAACTAGAATTTTAATACTAGATACAGTGATTAAAAAAACCATTTTGTTGCCATTTTTATTTACAATAAAAACTACCAATACATACAAAAAAAAATGAAATTAATGTTAATTTACATCAAACAAAATTCCCATCAAAAATTCTATCAAAATGCAAAAAGAAATGGGGGAACCTCGAAAAGAAAATCTGCGAACCCTTTTTATTGTTATTAAATAAAAATTGTTTGAATGGAAAATCCATATTACCATCTTATTATCTTAGATTTAAATTTTAGATTTTAAATTTTCCACCTAAAATATGAAACCAAAACATATTTTTATATTGTTTTGTAAAACAACGATAACACCATTTTTTCCCTCACAATATAGGCTATTGATAGCAAGATAGATAGATAGATTTATAGAAAGATAGATAGATAGAAAGATGGACATATTTATGTACACATATGAACTAAGCTATTGTAAAGGTTAATAAGCTATATACCTTTAGTGTTCAGTGCACTGATTCATTATTAGTTAGTTAAACTAGGTATTTCACCCCAGCTAGGATAGATAGTTAGTTAGCTACAGGGAGAAAGCGTCACATTTTTGTATATTTCAATTTGTCGTTCTCTAATGAAGTTTACTTCTAAATACTCCGCTGGGAAACATTAAAACATTTTGGCCTCAAATCTTTAACTTTGCCAAATAAATTAAATTCAGTTTTCCATGACTTTAAGTTATGTTTGGGTACATGAAAATTTAAATTTGATACATTTGTGAAAATAAAATTAAAATTTTTCAGATATCTGCAGGATTCCAGTATTACCCCCCCCCCTTCCTTCCAATTCCTTACTGGGGCAATTTGTACCAGGTGTCTCTGAAATTTTAACTTTGTTGCGTTCAAAGTTAAGTTTTTAAATTCAATTTTTTCTTTCATTACTTATTATTTTGAATAAAATAAACTATTTTATTTTTCCTTTTTTTGTAGGGCTTTGTTGATCTAATTCTACGAATGTCAGATGAAGAAGACTGAACAAAAATGTAGAATGAAAAATGAAGGATAGGATGAAGGATAAAAAATAATAAAATATACTTTGCTCTTTGCTGTGTGTAAGATGGTGAAGTTATGGATGAAGGATGAAGGATGAAGGATGAAGGATGAAAGATGAAGAATTAAAATGAAAAAAATAATTATATATAATTACTTTGTTCTCCGTTGTGTGTATGATGGTAAAGATAAGGATGGAAAGAATGAGGAGAAAAGAAAAGGATGAAATCAGTTTTCTTAAAAAATAATAGTTTCACTTTATTTAAAAAAAATTACATTTCAAATAATTCTATTGAAAGTTCATTCATTTTCATTAGAATAAAACAAAGGTACGCTTTTTATATAAATAAAGATTGCAAACCAAGGTGTGTGTGCTCTTACGGAAAAATCAAGCGGTATTTTGCCAATATACTTTCAAACGTAAGCTAAAATCGAGCGCGTAGCAGTTTTAAAATGTATGTGTCTAGGCCTACAAAAAAGTATAAGTTAGTTGGTGAGGTATAACCAAAAGCCAAGGCGTTGCGACACTTTAAAGTTTAGGCTGTCTAAAAATATAATGACTAAGTTTTACAGAATAGTTTTTATCTAAAAGATCTTTGAATGTTCAAAAAATTAATTTACAAATGCAACAAGTTTTGATGAAATTGAAAAATCAATTATCTTTTGATCTGTTTGTTACATACAGATATTAACTTTCTTTTTTCAAATTTGCATCTAAGTTCAAATTAAATTTCTAAAACTAGATTAAAGTGAACAATATTTTCCTAAATTGTTTCCATAAACTCATCATTTTCAAACCATTTCTTGTCTTTCTCGAGCCCTGAAAACAAACCAATTAAATTGTTTTTTTTTGTTGAAACTTTGAAGTTTTTTTTCACAATAATTTTTTATTTTTTTTTCAGAATACTAAAAAAATAGAGTATACTAAAAGAGTACAACACTTGATTACAGAAGCGTCGACTAAACGTCCTAACAAAAAATATTTTTTCTGTTTAAATAAATAATTAACTATATATTTTAACCCTGGAACATTAAATATAGTTGATGAGGCATAAAGAGGGCTAGAATAATAGATGGGGGAGGGGAGGAGGATGAGAGGGATGGGAGGANATCTAATACTACTACAGTAAACATATATAACTGCTACACTGTAGTAAGTATCTAATACTACTACAGTAAACATATATAACTGCTACACTGTAGTAAGTATCTAATACTACTACAGTAAACATATATAACTGCTACACTGTAGTAAGTATCTAATACTACTACAGTAAACATATATAACTGCTACACTGTAGTAAGTATCTAATACTACTACAGTAAACATATATAACTGCTACACTGTAGTAAGTATCTAATACTACTACAGTAAACATATATAACTGCTACACTGTAGTAAGTATCTAATACTACTACAGTAAACATATATAACTGCTACACTGTAGTAGGTATCAGATACTACTACAGTAAATATACGTTCTGTCCAAGCGTAGCAAACTTTCTCGCACTCTCTCTCTCTCTCTCTCTCTTGCTTTATCTATCTCTCTCTCTCTCTCTCTCTCTCTCTCTCTCTCTGTGTATACCCATTTTTACTCACACTCACACACACGCACCACTCAAGTCACACGTCAAGGGGAAACGCAAAAAAGCTAAAACAAATAGGTAAAATGGAGTCAAATAAATTATGAAAAAATCATGTTGAATGAAAACTGTTCAATGAGAATAATAAACAATGTTGATAACATGCAAGCTAACATATATTTGTAAATGTATTTCCTTGACCAAAATGAACAAAAAATTGATACAGTCAACAAAGAAAAATGTTTGTAAATGCGCAAACATACACACAGATGTACAAGCGAAAAGTCAAATCGTTGTAAATATTCTTAAATCTTGAAAATCTTCAAATTCTTTGAGTCTAATGTTTTTGTCACTTTAAGAGTTTTTGTTTGCTAAGTCCAGAAAGGTTTTGTCAACTTTAACCTTGAGGAGAAACCGCAATGATAGGTTTGCAATAATTGAACGATTTTTTTGTGTAAGAAGTATTTACTTTTTATAAATACTATTGGCTTTTAGGAGGCTTCGCGCCTATCTTCTATTTCAACCTATAAATGTGCCTCTATATGTGAGTATACATTATAAAATAATAAAAAGAAAAGTTCTTTGATCTAATGATATGTTATTTGCGGATTTTTTTTAATTTTACGAAAAAAAAAGTTTTGGAGACAATTTCTGTATTTCTAAGCATGCACAAAGGGATATGTCCTCATTTCCCTAGAAGTTGATGACTTTTGACACCCCACATCGACCTAACACACAGGTTTCGAAAAAATGTACGAAAAATGTGGGAATATGTTTTGTTTTTGATAAATCACCATTCAGGCGTGCATGCAAAATAACAACAGAGTAAAATCTCTTAAAAGGCCATATTACCAGAGATTTACTCGGACAGATGAATTCTAGAGTCCAGAATTGAGTTCGATCCAAAATTAATGACTTTTGACACCTCGCATGGACCTAATATAAAGTTTTTAAAAAATGTCCGAAAAATGAAAAATGCGATAAAAATTTTTGAAAAACTAGATCCCAATTCAGGCCTGCATGCAAAAAGAATTATACTAAAACGAAGTTAGAACTTAGAAGGCCCCCCTTTGTATTCCTCATATTTTTTCCAGGCTCCTCTATCTTTGCAACCCATTTAAATTGTAAATTTTTTCAATCAAATTAAAAATTTGGAGGGTTTGCATCATCAGGTTGCAAACGTATAGAGATAATTATATTTGAATTGGTGGAAAAACTCAGTTCCATTGTCATGTGTTGCTTCAAAAATTGCGCAAGCAATTAGCAACTTTTCTCACATTGCGGAAAATTGTGCGAAAATTAGTTTTCGATGCTTTCAAAGAACTTTAAATTTAAGGGTCTTAGGGTTCAAGTTTAACTATTCAAATCACTTTACCACTTGTTTACTTGAAATCGAAAACTATCTTCCATTGTTTTATTTCAGAATTGTTTAAAGGGACTGTAAACGTAATTTCAAGTGACCCTGTGTGCAAATACATGGCAAAATCCGATTTACAACGGTACCCATAAAAGCTTTGTCTGATCAAGCATGAATTATGTATCAACGTTTGTAATTTTGAAAACTGATTATTTTTTATCGTGGTTTCTCTACAAAGGAGATTTGCGTATGTTTTACTGCAGGGAAACATTTTAAAAATTTTCAAAATTAAATCTAGAAAATCCACAATTTCTTCCACATTATTTGATCAGTTAAAGGTTTGAAGGATACACTTGTAAATCAGGCATTGTCCTTTTTGCATTAAAATTACTGTCCCTTCAAATATAAACATTTTTGAAACGAAAAATTCGACAATTACAAACGTTTGTATAATATAATATAAAATTGTCATCCGTAATCTGATTAAGGATTGAAGGGTTTTCCTCTTTTCATGGAGGGTAAAGCTTAAAATTACGTTAACAATCCCTTTAAATGCAAATAATTGTTCAGAAGACACAGCTGGCCTTTTTCCGGTCACGAGAATTCCCCCCATTGACGCAAATCTACTATCTAGGAAAGAAAGGATGTATAGTAAGTGTGCTAGGGGGGGGGGGGGNGGACATGGCCAATTTAATATTTGCAAAAAATTAAGCAGCTATACTTCAGCAACTAAGATGAGATAAGCTAGGGGTGGGCAAAGCTCTAAAAGATCTGTCTAAGATATGTTTTTTTTACACCAAAAACTTTTCATTGATTGGTATTAATATCTAATAAAAGGTTTTTAGTATTTTTGTTCAGGTATGGTTAGACATGGAAAACTAACGGAAAGTTCGGCGTACAAAGAACAGAAATTACAAAATCAATCTTGATTATATTCTCTCTTAAAAAAATCAAGAGAAAAGTATAAAAACTGAAGCACAACAAAAAATGTAAATTTTTATGCCAAGCCGGAGATAAAAGAAAATAAGTTTTTTGGATTTTGAAACAAAAATCGTTTTATTAGATTCTGTAGGGGTTATAAAACGTTTTTGGTAAGAAGGGGGGGGGAGGATTTCAAGCGAGTAAATCCTTCCCTACCACTTAAGGGTGGAAGGATTTCAAGCGAGTAAATCCTTCCCTACCCCTTAAGGGTGGAAGAATTTCAAGAGAGTAAATCACATGCCTCCCCTTCTCACCAATACGTCACGTCACGTCATCTTCAGCCAATAAGCAGTTATATCATATGCGGATTTTGAGTTTGGGTTCCTATGAAGACGACATTTCTAGTACATTGGAGTCCATCCAGAGCAAATATCTAACCTTATTAAATCCTATCCAGGGTAATGATAGTTTTATTCACAACGCTTTTATTCTTTTTTCTTCTTCGTCAATAAAGTTCTCTTTTTTAATATTATGCCCCTTAGATTTTGCAAAGTGGAGGACTTCACCTCCTGCACCACTCTCCGGCTTACAAAGATTATTAGACGAAGATATCAGCTTCGACATAAAAAAATGGAATTTAAGATTTGATTACATATTACAGACTGTAGTAAGTATCTAATACTACTACAGTAAACATATATAACTGCTACACTGTAGTAAGTATCTAATCCTGTCCCCCCCCCCTTCCTGAAACTGATACTTTTTGTTTTAGTTTAAATTTTACAAAATCGTACATTTTTATCATTAACGATTATCCGCGACCGTACAACAGTAAGAACAAGAAAACTGTGGCATAAATGTCGTCCTTATTATTCTTAGTAATTTGCAATCATAGCAACTGAGGAACGGGAACCCCTACATATATAAATCTTTAGCAATATTTCAGAAGTAAAAAGAAAAGCAAAAAATATAATTTTCTCTGTGGAGACTTTTTTTAGAAAGACAAATTCTGCTAAAAGATAATGTTTAAAATCTGATGATTTTACTATTTTTCCAAGGAATTTCAAGTATTCTGTAAAAATAAACTGTATTTTAGGAGAAAGATAAGGCTAAACAGAATAGATTTACTGCATTCTTCAGCATGCATCTTCTTTGGCATGCATTTTCTTGCATTGTGGAAAATGATATAATTTCACGGCGTGTTTTCATTTTAATCATGATAAAGAATCTTTCATGAGTTTTTCTTTCAATCCGGATTTGGTCTTTCATTAGTTTTTCAGAATTTATTCTTTCAGGAGTTTGTCTTTGTAATGCCTGATCTATTTTTTCAGTATAGTTTTTCATTTAGTAAATATTTTTTTTAATCTGTCATTCCGGATTTATTTTTTCCGGAATTTGTTTTTATTCTTTCATAAGTTTGTCATGTCAAATTATTTGTTTTTTCAAAATATTGTCCTTCTGGACTATATTCTTTATCTGGTCACTTTCCAAATTTTTTCAAATCGAAGCTAACGGTTAGTTCCAATCGTTTTTAAAATAAAATCTCATGTAGCTGTTAGTTTTAGAGGGTAAGAACGCAACTTTGTTCCGTTAACAGTATTTTTGTTTTTTTAAAGTTAGCGATAGTTAAACGAACTCAATTTTATTAACAGCGTTAAAGGAAAATTTACAAAGTTAACGGCTAGCTATTACAATTATTAACGGCATTAAGGGCTGAAAGCGCCGAAAAAAAATTTAAACACATAAAACATGTAAATAATATTTGCTTACAAGTTTAATGCAATCTTAAGCAGAAAAAAACGAAATTCACAGTTTTAAACAAGAATTCCCTCTTGTATTCGTTTTCACCTGTTATTTTTTTATTCAAAAACAGCTAATCCGTTTTTTTAACAAATTAAAAATTAACGATTTTTTCCGTTTGTTAACAGACTCTTCCGCTTATAAGCGAAAACCTCAGTTTCGTTAACGATACTTTGCCCAGCCCTACATTTGGTTTTTAAGGAAATTTGTCATTTTGGATTTAGTTGCTCTTTTTTTCTCTGAGAGGTTTGTTTCTGGATTTTTATTTTGGCGGGGAAAATGAGTACAAAAAGTACATTGTAGAACTTAAATACGGTGACAGAATTCCTCCGTTTATTGGACCCTGGAGTTGTAAAAGTGAAATATGCGGATATTTTGCACAAGCTAATTTTTAGTTAACACCTTACCTTAGAGCTTGCTTTCTATGTTTATTTTCCTTAATTTCGATCAATTCTTTTTTTAGGATGAAAGATCAAAATGTTAACAAAAGTTTCGTGATTATTTTTCAGCACTTTACTCATAAAATTCAACCAAAAAACCACGTGACAAACAATTAAACAGTAGGCCACAATATAATATCATTTAAAGGTCCGACTGTGAGTATATACCTGTTTTTTAACGCAGTTTAATAAAGAAATTTGCATTTATCCATCATTTCTTTATTTACCATACATGATACACCTTGTAATAGGTTTTCAGCATTTTGTGTTAATTCTTTCTGAAATATTCATCTTTAGAACAAATCTCATCTAGGTCATTTATATTTTCGCTAGATGAGTACCCCCTGGGTTATACTTAGGCTTAAAAATTATGGATTTTTCATATTCCCCGAATATGCTGACATTATGATTTAAGGTCAAGCGCGGGTAAACGGCCGAAGTAACCTGGGCATTAGTGAAACGCCGCGAAAATCAGCCAGTCTAGTAAATCTATGGAAACAAAAAATTTCGATTTATTACGACCTAGAAATAAGATTTAATATAAAACCCTAATTAATCACAAAGTCCGTTGTTTCTTCAAAAACTTTACAATTATTCAAAAATTTTATGATTTCATTTTTTTTCCTCCACGGAGCTGACTAAATTTATCAAACTCGGAACTTAAGTTTATTTATCTTTTAAGCATTTTTTAAATGCAAAAACGAACTGTTAAAGATGCAACATAAACATAACTAACTACTACTTTAACTGATGCTACATTGTATTATTAAGTATCTAATACTACCTCAGTTAACGTATATAACTGCTACACTGCAGTAGGAAGTATCTAATACTATTACAGTAAACATATATAACTGTTACACTGTAGTAAGTATCTAGTACTACTACAGTAAACATATATAACTGCTACACTGTAGTAAGTATCTAACACTACTACAGTAAACATATTTAACTGCTACACTGTAGTAAGTATCTAGTACTACTACAGTAACATATATAACTGCTACACTGTAGTACGAATCTAAAACTACTACAGTAAACATATATAATTGCTTCACTGTAGTGGGTATATAATACTATTACAGTAAACATATATAACTGCTACACTGTAGTAAGTATCTAATACTACTACAGTAAACAAATATAACTGCTACACTGTAGTAAGTATCTAATACTACTACAGTAACATATATAACTGCTACACTGTAGTAAGTATCTAATACTACTAAAGTAAACATATATAATTGCTTCACTGTATTGGGTATCTAATACTACTACAGTAAACATATATAATTGCTTCACTGTAGTGGGTATCTAATACTACTACAGTAAACATATATAACTGCTACACTGTAGTAAGTATCTAAAAAAAGTCCTGTTTCCTTAAAGGAGGGAGTTGGAGAGAGGGGAGTCTACAAATAAATTGAGACTAACCTTTTTTGGGTCAAGAAGACGAAAGGATAACCGTGCTTTTCAGATAAATCGTCCCCGTCCCCTTCTCTCAATGGAAATGTATAAAATTTGAAATGTCTTTCATTAAAATTTAGGTTTCCTTATGTTTTAACTACAGGGTGTCCCACAAAACATGACAGTTCGTGAATAGTTTTGAATGTCTTCTTCCATATGCTGTATTAGATATTGACTTTGTGTAGCTCATTTTGTTAAAAAAATCTTTTACTCAAATATATTTTTCGTTGAAATTGATTTTACTTTATATGATGACTCCCATACAATATTTTTCATTATTCTCTTTGGTTTCAAACAACTTAAAAAATTATGGAAGAAGACATTTTAAACCATTCACCTGCTGTCATGTTTCGTAAGAAACCCTGTAGTTTAATGGTTAAAAAGTCGATAGTCACGAAACCTGCAGTTTTATATCATCACACAACCTCTTAATTTATTTACAGAGAGAGAGAAATGGTTATACAAAAATATTGAGCGTATGCAGGAAACGATAATCATGAAATAAGTCTGATTAAATTCTGTACACATGTCTCTGAAGTCTCGTCCTATTTAGGTAACCCTGTATGTACAATGTACATCATTGAGATCATTAAAGTTACAGGGTTACCTGGAAAAGCTAGAGATGAGACATCATGAATTAAGTTATGAAGCTGTATACGGAATTTTGAGCAAACTTTCTTACATTCTTAGTTCCATGACAACTTTAAATTTCTTTCTTTCTTTTCAAAATAAATTATTGAATCATTATAAATCTATTATAATTATTATAAATCATGTCTGTTTAGCACGCAATTAAGATATTATTTATGAATAAAAACACCGATAAGTTTTATGTATAAATATATTATTACGACTACACAATTAATAAATGTATGTTGTTGATCAGTTAATCACTGGCTTGAGTGCCCGGTGTTGCCCATGTTTATATTATGTTTTACAGTTCCTCCAGTTATTTACCCATGTTTAAATGAAAAGAAGGGTACTCGGACTACACAATTAATAAATGTATGTTGTTGATTAGTTAATCACTGGCTTGAGTGCCCGGTGTTGCCCATGTTTATATTATGTTTTACAGTTCCTCCAGTTATTTACCCATGTTTGGTATTAAATGAAAAGAAGGTTACTCGGAGATTTAAATTAATGAATAGAAGACCAATTGAGCAACGTCTCCAATTTGAGACGCGGCTCAAACATGGTTGGTTCCACTTGAAATTGTAATTAGTGTTTCGAGATTTGAGCCGGTGCTCAATTGGAACCGGTTTTATGGTGATTCAGCGACGCGGTTTAAATTCTTTTAATTCGGCCTCGGCTGGGGAGATTTATACAGATAAAGAGGGGCCTAAAGATGAATGGAAGAGGGGGGAGATTGATATTGATGGTTTGCGGGGGGGGGGGAGAGATTGATTTAGTTGAATTGAATCCAAGTGACTGATAGCCTAAGATTATTCTGCCTTCAGGAATATATATTAAACATAGTTTATCATCAAGCACTGGAACACTTTCAATATTCTCACTAGTAATCAATGAATAACATGAAAAACGACCTATTTTCTTCAGAATGACATATAAACTAACCTAAATTCTCACTGTTAAACAATGGATAACATGAAAAACGACCTATTTTCTTTAGAATAATAAGTAAACCGAACTATATTCTCTCTGGTAAACAATGGATAACATGAAAAATGACCAATATTCTCTAGAATAATAAGTAAACCGACCTATATTCTCACTGGTAAACAATGAATTTCATGAAAAACGACCTATTTTCTTTTGTATGATATGTAAATCGACCTAAATTCTCACTGTTAAACAATGGATAACATGAAAAACGACCTTTTTTCTTTAGAATAATAAGTAAACCGACCTATATTCTCACTGGTAAACAAAGAATATCATGAAGAACGACCTATTTTCTTTAGAATAATATGTAACTCGACCTATATTCTCACTGGTAAACAATGGATAACAGCAAAACCTCTATGTTTTAAAATACTACGTAAACCGACCTATTGGCTATATATACTCACTGGTAATCGCATTATGGCATGAAAAATGATTTATTTTTTAATGACATGTAAACCGATCGAATTTGAAGCATTGCTATGCTGCAGACTATTGAGTAAAGTGATCACTGTTTAGTTCTAGCCTTATTTCTGGGTAAACGTTAAATAATGGTAGTAGACTCTACGCAGCAAATTTTCCGCGGCATTCGCGCACAATTCTGTGAATGTAAACAGTAAATTAAGTGAAAGTATTTCTCATATTTGAGAATCAATCAAGTTTTGCTGAGCGACAGGCAGTAAAAATCAATTGTTTTAACATTAGGGATCCATATTACAGCTTAATAGTTTACATAAGTTAATTGTTAAGATTCTGATATACTTGCAACTATATGAGAGTTAAATGTATAGTTAATTATATACTTCTGTACTCACATTATATATCAGCATATAGTGTATACCTTAAGTGTATAAATATAATTCATAATTGTAAAATTTCAGTTAAAATATCAGATTTCTGTTGTGCGTATTGCCGTAAACTGCAAAAATATGCGCGGATGCCGCGGAAAATTTTTCTGCGTAGAATCTACTACCATTATTTAACGTTTACCCAAAAATAACGCCACACCTGGACCATAGACTGGGGTTTGAAGAAATAACATAAAAATGAGTCGGAACTCGGTATTACAAAATAATGCTTCAATACAAGTTAAAAATCTATCAGTTCAATAAAGGTTTTATTTTTTTAAAGATATCTCTTTCAACGTTCCGGGATATTTATCTCAAGATACTGATAAATCTAATCCTAATTATTTCAAACTAGATTGGAGTGCGAGAGTTCTTTCTGACCATATATAAACTGTTTACATTCAATTTTACTTTAATTAGGCGTGAAGCATTAAGCATTTCTGTTTGATTTATGCCGCACAGCGATTTAACTAGTTATGAAAATTAAGCCAACCAAACCGACTTTTAGTATCCCCATGTGTTTAGCACTCTAGTATGCCGAGACCATTAGCATCTGATCCAATCAGGGTTCAGTCATGTGTTTGGTGTTTATTTTGAACCAATAGAAATTGCATTGCGGTAACATTTATCCAATTAAAAATAAATCCTTATATCGGCGCTATAACAGTAAATGGACATATTCACTTATACTGAAACTATAGAAGCACAAGAGGATTTTACTTGCGCGCATTTGCGAGCCCTATAGACTCCTAACAATGGCACGAAATTTGAGAACAGTCGCGCGCAATTCCGCACAGTTGTGCGACATTACGCGCAATTGCGCGCAAAGTGTTTGACACCCCACCGTTATGTTTTTCAGTCCTGGGTATGAAGATACACACTTGGAAAGTAATTTTTACACCTTCACTTTTACTTAATAATCTTACTTTAGTCAAATGGATTAAGAGTCTAAACTCTTTAAATAAAGTTGCATCAATTTTTAAGACTGGGTCGACTTGGATGTGTCGGAACGCCTTGACCTTTGATTTTACAGCACTTTTGTGTAGCCCTCGATGTCTGATAAATTTCATTCAATTTTAGTGTTAGAGTTTGCAACCATATGTACAGTTTCATCATTTTTTTTGCCATATTTAAGTTGACACTGTGAACCTATACACAAATGTGTACGTACCAATTTAAGTTATATAGTGAACAATTTGGTAGAAAATATCTAGTAATTTTACCAGACTGTTTGCTCAGTGTAATTTTACCAGACTGTTTGCTCAGTGTAATTTTACCAGACTGTTTGCTCAGTGTAATTTTACCAGACTGTNCCCTACCCAGCCGTATACCCTTTATATTGTATAACTAATTATATTTATAAGATATCATCATCATCAAATCACAATTTATTGCAAATGGTTTTTGTGCAAGTTTGTTCTCCCCACATCGGGTTAACTGCTCGGAATATTGTGAATGAAAGGATTGAAAGTGTGTCCACTATCTACCCTGGAGTATATATAGCTTGGCAACCTTATACGAGGTCTATAGCTTGAGATGAACATTAAATAGATCAAATCTATCTCGTAATGTATAGATATATATATTTCTTACAGATACATATCTCGTATATGGTTAATTTGTGTTTATTAATCTATCTATCTATCTCGTAATGTATAGATATATATATATTTCTTACAGATACATATCTCGTATATGGTTAATTTGTGTTTATTAATCTATCTATCTATCCCTTAATGTATAGATATATATATTTCTTACAGATACATATCTCGTATATGGTTAATTTGTGTCTATTAATCTATCTATCTATCTCTGTCTTCCTAAAAACTAAAATGTTTAAACTTCAAAAACTATAGCTTTAAACTTTTTAATTTTTTAATAAATCCGTAAAAATAATAATTTCCATAAATATGAATTTGAAAATATGATCGGAAACTCTGAAAATATGATCGGAAACTCTGAAAATATGATCGGAAACTCTGAAAATACGACCGGAAACTCTGAAAATACGACCGGAAACTCTGAAAATACGACCGGAAACTCTGAAAATACGACCGGAAACCCTGAAAATATGACGATCCCAAAGTTTAATTGAGATCCCAAGTTATTGAGTCTTCTGCCATGTCTTTGAAGTCTCATCCTTTTAAGGGTAACCCTGTATATCTAAAACCTCATGTACAATAATAATAAAATACTTGCGTTGATATTTTCAAACTAATAAAATCACCATATCCATCTTGACAAATTGCATTTGAATATTACATTCTATTTATTTATTTCAAAGTTCATTTTAATTCTTGCAAAATGATTGAACCCTCGTAAGTTTTTCTAACACCCGCTTTTAGAGTTGGTTGTCCATTAGATGTAGATTAAACTAAATCCAAGCTTCTAAAGATTTAAACCAAACATTTTTATTGTTTACAGAGTGCAACCTCTTTTAGGTATAATGCAGCGTGATTGGAAGAGATAATCTCTATAGAATACTAGGCCAACAAGGGCGCTTCACAACCATATTTCTTTTAACAATTTTAGGTTTTAAGTATTACTTTACCCACATTCTAAAAATAATATTTTTGTTTTCGTTGCATGTTGGTGTTTCCAAAACATTTTTGGATCAAAAGGAACTGGGTTTTTCCTAAAGACTTAAATGATCCAATCCCTATATTTTTGCAACCTGATGGTGCAAACCTTTCATATTTCATTTTTATCTTTATTTATCTTTCATATATAATCTAACAGAATATATATAGTTTAAGGTCTACGAAATTGGCAGGATGACTGCACATATTTATATGTTTACAAATTTTTTTCATAACGAGTAAAAGATTAAAAAAAAGTTAAGTTGTGCGAAAAAGCTAAAAACATTAATTGTTTAATATCTTCCACATGTTTATACCACTAATTAGAACTCTGGATATTTTATAGGTTTTGTATATAATAATATTACAAGATAGATACTTAAACAGACAAAAAGATACACAGTTAGAAAAATAGAAGGATAGAATTAGATATAAACAGATAATCAGATGGACAGATTGACAGATAGATAGATATAGATGAATAGACAGATATTGGACAGATTGACAGATAGATAGATATAGATGAATAGACAGATATTTAGTTAATCAGATGGACAGATTGACAGATAGATAGATATAGATGAATAGACAGATATTTAGTTAATCAGATGGACAGATTGGCAGAGAGATAGATATGGATGGATAGACAGATATATAGTTAACCAGATGTACAGATTGACAGATAGATAAATATATATGGATAGACAGATATATAGTTAATAAGATGGACAGATTGACAGATAGATAGATATAGATGGATAGACAGATAGATAGTTAATCAGATGGACAGATTGACAGATATACAGACTGATAGTTGGACAGATTGATAGTTGGACAGATTGATAGTTTGACAGATTGATAGTTGGACAGATTGATAATTGAACAGATTGATAGTTGGACGGATTGATAGTTGGACGGATTGATAGTTGGACGGATTGATAGTTGGACGGATTGATAGTTGGACGGATAAAAAAGTAGACATATAGACAGATATACTGACACATAGGTTTAGTATAGATAAACATAACGCCCCACAGACAGATAGATAAATAGACAACAGACAAATGTAAAAATACACAGATAGACAGATAAATCAAAGGACATATTGACATATATAACCCGGGTTCCAAAACTAGTTTTTATAACGATACCCTGTCTTAAGTTTTGGGCTCTGCAGTATGGAAACAGTACAACAAAATGGCCGTTTTCACTTTTTTCTAGTAAATTCCTCTCTATATATTCTATTCTCTATGGATGCATCAAAAGACATATTGATATATATATAGACAGATAGACAGATACATCAAAAGACATATTGACATATATAGACAGATAGACAGATACATCAAAAGACAGATAGACATATATAGACAGATAGACAGATTAGACAGATACATCAAAAGACATATTGACATATAGGCAGATAGACAGATACATCAAAAGACATATTGACATATATAGACTGATAGACAGATACATCAAAAGACATATTGACATATATAGACAGATAGACGGATACATCAAAAAACATATTAACATGTAAAGACAGATAGACAGATACATCAAAAGACATATTGACATATATAGACATATAGAAAGATTAAAGTTCCCTTCCCATTCCATCGCCCCTAAAAATACGAATTTAATACTGATTATCGTTTTAAAACAATTTCAGATCTTTATTTAATACAACAAATATTTCAAACTTGGAGAGCAATAAAATGAAAATAAACTAAATTTGTTTTGGTATGAAGTAAGTGCAGTAAGTGAAGTAAGTGAAGTGAATAAAATGTTACACTAAAGCGTAAACCGTTAAATGCTAATGATGATAATGATTAAAAAGTATGAAGGTTTCTACAGCAGTAGCATGTATCTATAGTTAGTCTTGGGCATCAACTTTTTACATTATAACTAACCCCAATTTAAAGAGGACCATATGCCGGATTCAAAAGTCACCACCACACCTTTATCTGATTAATTATGTGTCTTTCTTAAAAACTGTTTATTTTTTGAGTTTCTCCTTTGTTTCTGCAGCATAATCCGAATAAACAGTTGAAAATAGGGCTTAGCACTAGGGTTGTAAATCGTTTTAAAAAATGATCGAAAAGACGATCATTTTCCGTTTAGTTTTTTTTTTTTTTTTAAACGATCGTTTCGCTTTTGTAAAAATAAACTATCGTTTTCGAAAACGAAACACTCGTTTTGATCTTTTAAAAAACGAAAAACGAGTGTTTAAAAAAGATCGTAATGAATCTGAGTTTTATGACAATTAATTTCATTTTTTTTTCTCATAAAGATAAGGATATGAATGTTGTCTTAAATGTTTTTTTTTATCGAAACAAATAACCTGAATGTTTACCTACTACAGATTTTCCGAACAAAAAATGCATTTTCTCCTTGGTCGTCGTTAACGGTCGTTGACGGTCGTTAATGAAAACGGAAAACGATAGTTTTTTATTTAAAACGAAAAACTATCGTTTTGAAAACGACCGTTTTTAAAAAACGATATTTTTTAGGAAACGATCGTTTTTAAAAATGATCGTTTTTTTTCTCGTTTTTTCTTCATCGTTTTTAAAACGTAACGATCGTTTTTTAAAAAAAAGTGAAAACGATCCATCCCTAAAGTTGGCACGCTCCAAGTATTTTCAATCCGATGGTTAACAGTTAGAAAATTAAACGCCTGCAGCGGAATGCTGATCAGGGAGTTGTTCAGTTTTAATTTAACTAAAATGTGAACAGTTTAGTTAATAACAGTTATTTCCATTTTTTAACAAAGTTTCCGTCTGTTAACAATTTCAATTTTATACTTGCGTTAACGGAAGATATACTAAATGCTTAAAAACGACCTTCACAATTTAATTTAACGGTTGGTAAGTTCATTGACGAGATTTATAATTCAGATTTTTGCGTATTCAATACAATTAAAACCATAAAAATTAACAAAATTTTTCGATATTTTAAAAAAGATTCCGTTTTTCCTTTTTAATTTTTCTTCACTCGACAACAAACAGTAAGAAAAATGTATCTGGTATAGATTAGCTATGGCCAGTGGCCACTTCTTATACTTTTTATGTCAAACTGAAGTAAGATTGAAATTTTTTATGTTTTCAATCGTAACTCCTCTAAATGAAGAGCTTTTGAGATTTAGAATTGTTTAGTTTAATAATTTAATAATAAATTAGCTTTTCTCAAACTTGTGGGAAGAATCAGGATACGAGGTCTCAATTTCAGACCAGTAATGAATAATTTTGAATTTCTCCTTCTTGTTCACAATTATCCAATTAATCAATGTATTCAACAGTGTGGGATAATTCTTTGCTAATTCACGCTAAACTAATCATTCCTTGCTAATTCACGCTAAACTAATCATTCCTTGCTAATTCACGCTAAACTAATCATTCCTTGCTAATTCACGCTAAACTAATCATTCCTTGCTAATTCACGCTACACTAATCATTCCTTGCTAATTCACGCTAAACTAATCATTCCTTGCTAATTCACGCTAAACTAATCATTCCTTGCTAATTCACGCTAAACTAATCATTCCTTGCTAATTCACGCTAAACTAATCAAAAAAGTTTCTCGTTTTTAATAAAGAAAGGACTAAAGATTTGACTTAAACCGTGTAACGTATATAGAGAAATGTCTTTTTAAAGTTATTTTTTTTAATGATACAGACTTCAAAGAAATCCTAAAATTTATATGATTTTGAATAAACTTTTATTGTTAAAGTTTTTAATCTGACCAACGGTAATATCAACACGATTTATACAAATATGTCACCAATTTCTTAAATTTGTTTTAGGTAGAACAAGAGCTCCATTTATATCAGACCAAAATAGCCCAATCGGAAAAGGGCGGTCAAAATTATATAAAAATCGAAACCAAAAAAATGTGCACCTACAGTTTATAGTGTAACCCGAACTAGTTGAGCGTGAGTAATTAATCCCATGCTGAGCGTTTATTAATTTCCTCTTGATCAACTTGTTCCATCATTTATCTACAGTTTCATCTTCACGGAGCAAATTATTTTAGATTTTAGATCTCAATTCATTTTTGTTTTAGCTTATTTATTCTCTTTATTTGACGTCAAACTAAAGTAAATTTCACGTCAAACTAAAGTAAATTTCACGTCGAACTAAAGTAAATTTCACGTCAAACTAAAGTAAATTTTACGTCGAACTAAAGTAAATTTCACGTCAAACTAAAGTAAATTTCACGTCAAACTAAAGTAAATTTCACGTCAAACTAAAGTGAATTTCACGTCAAACTAAAGTAAATTTCACGTCGAACTAAAGTAAATTTCACGACAAACTAAAGTAAATTTCACGTCAAACTAAAGTAAATTTCACGTCGAACTAAAGTAAATTTCACGACAAACTAAAGTAAATTTCACGTCAAACTAATGTAAATTTCACGTCGAACTAAAGTAAATTTCACGTCAAACTTAAGTAAATTTCAGGTCAAACTATAGTAAATTTCACTTTCAAACTAAAGTAAATTTCACGTCAAACTAAAGTAAAATGCATGTCAAACTAAAGTAAATTTCACGTCAAACTAAAGTAAATTTCACAGTCAAACTAAAGTAAATTTCACAGTCAAACTANGTAAATTTCACGTCAAACTAAAGTAAATTTCACGTCAAACTAAAGTAAATTTCAGGTAAGTTTGAAATATTTTATGTTTTCAATCATATCTTTTTATGGTTCACCGAAATAGGGTCAAGTGATTTATAGGTCAAACGACCCAGGGTCAAACGACATAGGGTCGAACGACAAAGGGTCAAAATGGGAAAAAATTATTTATATCAGTGTTAGGGTTAGAAGACAATTTCTAGGCAGAGCGCTGCTGCTAGGACAGGCTAGGGGCCTCAGCGCTGCGACTAGAAGTTTAAATAGACATAAAACATAACATAAAAATGTGCATCATTTCAGGGTTATGTTAGGTTAAGACAATTTCTGGGCCGAGCGCTGCGGCTAGAACAGGCAAGGGGGCCGAGCACTGCGGCTACTAATAGTTCTAATGAACATAAAAATAGTTTGAAATTAACCAAAACTAGTCAAATGAAATTTCGCTCGTTTGTCGCAGTTTTTGATCCTATGTTGTTTTAAACCTTTGTCGTTTTACCCTTTGTCGCGTATTTGACCGTTTGTCGTTTGACCCCCTCTAGGTCGTTTAATCCTATGGCATTTGACCCAAGGTCATTTGACCCTATGTCAGTGAATCCTCTTCTTAAATTTTTTATAGTGATCAGATAAATTTGTTTTTTGTTTTATTTGCGTACGTTTGCAGTAGTTTTATACGTCTTTCTTAATTGTAAGGTTCGTATATGTTGTCTTTTTTTCTTTCCACGCTTGAAAAACGATTAATGACGATTATGAGAATATTTTAAATAATTTCTCAAGGAAACCCTTTTTCCGTTTTGGTAATTTTTAGTTTTTTAGAGTAGTGCAAACACTTGATCAGATTCGCGCATCAGAAAAAGATGATTAAAATCCTTAGATTTTAACACTTTTAAGATTACTCAGATCACCTGGTACCGGTGTGAATCGGACTCACTACAAATGAAGGATCACTTGAAATTTCCGTTTTTTACGTTGAATTTAATTATATTTGAGTCTCTGGTATTTTTCTTAATTCTTGCATAGCTCTCCCCCCCCCCTACACTGTTTTTTCATTCTTCAGCAAACCCCTACCAAGCCCCCTTCTCCCTTTCCTCACCCAATAACATCTAAATGATTCAACTATGAATCATATTGTTTTGTCTACAGGTCTTTTTATTTCTTCCCGCCAACCATTGTGCAAATTCAATATTTTTATATTTTACACATTTCAATCCAGCTTACAGGGAGTCTTAAAAAGAAATATCATAATTTAAATCATAACTGATTTATCAAGTTAAGACATATTCACATTCAAACGCATAACAGCTATAAAAATTATTTAACTATATACATTATTACGGTTGGTCAAAAAAACTTTAATAAAATAAGTTCTTTAGAAACACCCTGTACAGTGTTTATACTAATAAACAAAAAATAAAATTGATATATTTATTTTTCTTAGAAAATTAAATCAGGTTTAAAAATATTTTTATTGTAGACTTTTTTTTAAAAGATATTTTATCAGCTAAATTAATGATACATTAGAAGATTAATAGATGCTATGATGAATAGATAGATAAATAGCTGCATTAATAGATATTTAAACAGATAGATATTTTATCAGCTAAATTAACGATACATTAGAAGATTAATAGATGCTATGATGAATAGATAGATAAATAGCTACATTAATAGATATTTAAACAGATAGATATTTTATCAGCTAAATTAACGATACATTAGAAGATTAATAGATGCTATGATGAATAGATAGATAAATAGCTTCATTAATAGATATTTAAACAGATAGATATATGGATATAAAGATATTTTATCAGCTAAATTAACGATACATTAGAAGATGCTATGATAAATAGATAGATAAATAGCTGCATTAATAGATATATAAACAGATATATGGATAAATAGATGGATAGATAAATAGATGTATAAACAAATAAATAAACAGTGAAAGGATTTTAGAAAATAAAAATAAAAGAGAAGCTATAAAATAAATTTACATTTGAATAAATATACATATTTAAACATGCATTGATTGATGATGAAAACACGGGATGGATAAATAGTAAAACAAGTGAAAATGCAAATATAGATAAACAAATGAACAAATTAATCTATAAATGAATAAACAAATGACTAAATAAATGAATGAATAAATGCATAAATAAATTATCTAAGAGTAGAAAGAATGAATGAAGAACCAGTAGTTTCCTTCGGCCTACGAGAAATATACTCATTTGACCCAATGAAACCACTAAACTTCATTCATAGATAGATACAGCTGTAACTTCTGTCTCCTTAACATCTGTGACATCTTCCTTCATAGACAGATACAGCTGCAACTTCTGTCTTCAAAACATCTGTGACATCTTCCTTCATAGACAGATACAGCTTTAACTTCTGTCTTCGTAACATCTGTGACATCTCTTCCTGTCCTCACATACAGCGGTAACATCTCTGTGGGCATATACAGCTGTCCTCTTGTTATCTCACCGGCTCGCTGTCCATTTACCTCTGCACGTCCCGATATGATCAACCTACAGTCAACAGCGACTAAAATCGTTATCTATTATTCGTTATGTTTGATCTATATCTTTATAAAACATTATTTTAGCCTATTAGAAGGTATTCTGAGCTGAAAACTTTAGAATGGGATATTCTTAATCCCGATCGGTTAATTAATCTGGATATTAGTAACAAGAGGAGAACAAGCATTATTTAATCTGGAGATTAAAAAAAAGGGAGGATCAAGCATTGCTCTCGATATCCACCATTCTAAAGTTTTCAGCTCTGGACAAATAAATTGATTACTCATCTTAATCTCAAATTTTATCTCAAATGCAATCTGATAATGTAAACCATCTTAATTATTGACTATTTTTTACAGAGATATTCCCAAATAACAGGGATAGTCACCAAATAGTCCTAGTTATGCCTTTTCTAAAATGTGGTCTGCCTTTCTTTGTCAATATCACTGTAGTAGACTTTATAATTTCAACTTTTAAATGTCAAAAATATCAAACTGCACAGACAAAAATATGAAAATTAGAGTAGTGGCGATCAATCAGTTTCGTTCTCCAGAATCTCTTTAGTAAGACTCAAGTAAATGAATAATTTGATTTAATTTTTAATGAAAGAAAAATGTATTAAAAACAAGTATAGGCTATTTGCATATTGCTTGGAATTTTATTAAATAAAAAATAAGTGTGAACATAATTTCAAGTGCAGACTCCTTGTTCATAAAGTGGCATGTCCTATTCACAACAGTTCCCTTAACATGACTGAATTTTGATGAATATGAGGATGAATATAAAGATAAATGATGAATATGAGGATGAAGATAAATGTATATTGATGAATATGAGGATGAATATAAAGATGAATGATGAATACGAGAATGAAAATTAATGAATTTTGATGAATATGAAGATGAATCTAAAGATGAATTATAAGTATGAGGATAAATATAAAGATGAATGATGAATATGAGGATGAAAATGAATAAATGTTGATAAATATCAGGATGAATATAAGGATGAATTATAAATATAAGGATGCATATAAAGATGAATATATAAGATGAATTTTGAATATGAGGATTAAAATGTTGATCAATTTGATGATGAATAAAAAGATGAATGATGATCATATGAGGATGAAAATGAATGTATCAGGATGCATATGAGGATGAAAATGAATGTATGGTGATGAATATGAGGATGAATATAAAGATGAACGATGAATGTGAGGATGAAAATGAATGTATGTTGAAAAATGAAAGGATTAATAAAAGAAGATGATGTGAATGTTTACTGTTTTGTT